>NC_091120.1:38324207-38626207 GCF_040183065.1 Periplaneta americana | reverse complement strand
TTTGATACAGCAGTAAAAGTCTTACATTCACTCAGAAGAGAACTATTTAAAATATCAATTCCTATTCCAAATTTGCATTACTAATTACTTTAGTAGCTATCTAACTTATCTACAAAAAAAATTCAAGACAAAAAGTATTTAAAATAGCGCAAAATGGTCATTATTACTAGTACATGCTAGTAAAGACAAGCCAGATACGTCACCTTTACGTTACAATAGAGACAAATTGTTGCATCTTGTTAGAATTTAACTATAACTTATTAATTCCTGCTATGAATTGTGTGTTGGATTATCATTAAATATATTTTGAAACTATTTTTGTGCCTTAGTTTATGTTGGCTGCTCAACTATTCCATTAAATTGCCTACCCATATGGGGCTCTCCGCTTATTACTTTCGTTACTTTATTTTGACATTGGAAATTAAGAAAACAGCGAGGTAACGTTTGCAGGGTGATCCATTCCGACATAACTTAGTGACAAATAACACGACTGAAATAGATGTGAAATCGTTCTATGGGGTATACGAATACGATGCGAGCATGACCTTGAGTTGGCGCTGCGCATGCGCTAGACGCGGTGGGACCCGCGGCGACTGGCGGCCACTTTGGACGTGAGCGAAAATTTCCGGCCAGTATATCTCGCAACTTCGATGTGTTAACGCACTAATTTTGGTGCCAAACGAAAGATCTTGTCTAGATCTGTCGATTTAAGTCAGACGTATTAACGTAAAGTCCACGGCTATGTCCCCAACACAGTCACAGCACGATTTTTGTAATAGACCCTAAGTTTCTTAGTATCACTTGCATTTTGAGCTTGTTAGTTAGCAATAAAGTAGCGTAACTCTGAAACTAAGCCTTTTCAGGACCATGGTTATACGAAAGTTTTTCAATGTTTTTACAAGGAATAAATAATAATCCGTGGCGCTACAACCCGTGAAGGGCCTAGACCGACCAGCCGGCTGCTGGATTCACGCCCACATGCCGAAGCAGAGGTGGACGATCATCCAACCAGAATGGAGGTATCATGTGGTTAGCACGATGATCTCCCCAGCCGTTATAGCTGGCATTCGCAACCGGATTTCCCTACCTATCGTAGCTCCCCGAGTGCATCACGATGCTGGGTGGGCACCGGTCCCATACACTGGCCGAAATTTCATGAGAAAATTTCTTCCCCCATGAGGAATCGAACCAGCGCGCATTCCGTAACACGAGTCCTAGGCGGGATGCCTTAGACCGCGACGCCACGGCACGGGACTCTTTACAAGGAATACGTTCCTGAAATATGACATCAATTTGCACACACCCTGTACTTGTGATTTATCATACACTTCCGTCATTGATGACTATGCAATTTTCATTGTGTTTTGAAGGGTATTTAAGATATGTGTGTGAAAGAGGTACATTACACATTATGGCATTTTCTATATTCGTCTTTCTTCGAAATACATCTTCTCTACATACCTAATCATTACTACACGAATGTCGCCTTCTGTTAATAAACCAACATTAAATATTTACCAACAGGCCCCTTTTGTATGTGATGGTTCATGTCCCACCTGAAAGCTTCCCAAACGTAAATAAAGACTTGAAATCATATAAGAATTTAATGTTGTTACAGCCCGAGGCAAGAAGAAGAAGTTGAAGATGCTGCTGCCCCTTCTCCTGCTGTTCAAGCTGAAGGCTGCTGCACTCATCCCTCTGGCCCTGGGAGGCTTGGCCCTTCTCGCCCTGAAGGCCCTTCTCGTGGGAAAACTGGCCTTGTTGCTCGCTGGACTCATCGGCCTGCAGAAGCTGCTGGGCAACAAGCACAACACCCAGACGTACGAAGTGGTGGCACACCCGCACTACACCCACAGTTCCTACGGCGACGAGCATGGACACGGCCACTACGGCAGGTCGCTCCCCGAGACGGACAGCAACGACCCCCACGAGCTCGCCTACAGAGCGTATTCTTCGGACGCCAAGCAAGAGTAGTTGCGTTTATCGCGAGATAAAAGTTCAACGACTCAACTGTATTCGAACGCCGATTCAATTCTGTGAACACGGCTTCAGGAGTGACTCACTCCGTTGTCAACAGACTGAAGTCTTCTATTTTCTGTCTGGTACGTAGCTGTCGTACAACTACAGACAAAGAAATGCGTTTCAGACAGAAACAGTCATACACAAGACAAATGTCTCCGTACGGAAACAACTTTATTACTGACAAAATTAGAGTAGTAGAATAAGACAAGACAGTGAAGCGAGAAAACCTTCTTCCCATATCTGCTACCTCCAGAGCACCAAATAGTGACACCCAGAACTGCTTCACAACGCAAGACGTGACTTTTACGTTGAAACAAAACTAGAGTAGACAATGAAGACTTTAATATTTCCATTACAGAGGGAAAGAGACACCTGCGTTTATATTTATTCATGTAAAAGACCAAAGAACAAAGCCAGCGTGAATTTTTAACTAACTATACTCTACAGAATTTACACGCACTAAAACTGACAATAACTATGATGTTATAATCAACTGTGCAACAATATTTAACTCTTTACTAACAAAAATAAGCTGGACTTGACTTTCACATTAAATACCAACAAAAGCTTTAAGACGTAGCTACAATTAGAACATATACCTGTTAAGTTTGAAACTGGACAAAACTGTTATTCTCAATGTTCAAACCTGTAAACCAAAATACAAATAGACATTACGACTAACTGAACGTAAGACAAAGTTAACGAAGACTGGCGTAAACATTAATAATAACTTGTAGTCATTATTACAATTGTAATTCTTTGTTCTTACATTTGATAATTATTTAATTACATTTCATGTTATTTATAATACTTGGTGTGACCAAAGATAGCGACCGACATAAAAAAAGGACTGGGTAACAAGTACTTATCAGTTATAGAGGACATAATAGCTTTATTACATAAGATTGGACCTGTTCCAACAGAGTTATATTACAATTCCTTTAACCTGGATGTGTGAGATAGGATGGACACTTGACATCACGTGATCGTGCGCCGACTTGACTGGTTCGAGTTAGACCTGAGTAACGGGACACGACCGCACATGCTACTGACGATAATACTTCGAACTGGGTCAACAACGAACACCAACTTCCAAGTTAAAAGTGAATAAATTATTATAAAACTTCACCAAACAAAATATTTATAACAAATAGAACTTAAGTGTTTGTAATTTTATTGTTTCTGGAATGTGTCTGTACTTTCCACTTAAATTAATTATTTAATAATTTAAATTTTGAATAAAACAGATTCATTACATTTTTTTGTATTTGGTTTTCTTTACACTACATTTCAGGAGCATAGTTGTGTTGTACGACCGTCACTTAGGTCGCACTGTTTGCTAGCCGGATAGCTACTGCGTTCGATTTCTGCTCATACTTATCAGGATTTCTGATACCACCATTTTACTCAACAATGGAGACGATTTCACTGGAAGAGCTGGAGCTCTCAGGATACTATAGGAAAACTACATGGTTACTAAACTTAGTCTGAATTGATTACAATGAAAACTCTACTTGATTTATTATGAATTTACAAATGTACATGAAAGTTACTTACAAGATATTTCTTGGAATGACGCTGACGCCATGCCGCTACCGTCTTTAACTTCCAAGTCTCTCGATTAACACTCCGTCAGCCTTCACTAATTCTCGAATCTCCTCACCAACACTTTTTATGTTTCGTTATCGGTTTCTCGCCCGGGGTACCGACCACTCCATCCACCAGGTGAGATGGGCTTAAAACCCCTTTTGATTTCACGTGCTTACAAATTTCGTCTTAATCAAACATCTCTTACATTTAATTCGATTCAATGTAATTAGTGATAAGCCGCTTTGATGAGACTACGCGTAAGAAAAGAGTTCGAACAATGCGTGATATAATTTAACCAATTAAAATGCATGCTTTCTTCTACTGGACCAATGCGATTAGTCCAGCAATGTTCTGTGGCGTAAGAATACTTTTATCGTAGGCAGTGATTTACCAGACGCGCAACAAACTCTATAACGCTGGCTAAGCATATATTTAGTTCGCAAGCTGGGATTGCATTGCGCGTGTTAACCATGTATTCCGCTGACACTTTTCCTGTTTCAAATTTAATACTCCACAGGAAATCATACTACAGGGCGCTCTTTAGCCCTGGGGCATAACAGTATCAAAGTTGGGCAACTCCATTTTTTGCCATTTCGAGATATTGATTGTTTCTCATAGAATTTTGTGTGCTGAATGCGATTCTGGAACTGTTTAGGTTCAAAAACGGACAGAACAGAGCGACAGTAACACTTAATCGTGCGCTTTAGAATCAAAATGTAGACAACTCCACTGTGGCTTGCTTTCAAATTAGGACAATTCCTTCAATAGCCAATGAGAAGCCCACATTCGTACCATCTTCTCCCAACACGCATCGCGAATCCAACATGGCTGATTGTTTATATAATCGGTTTGTGGATGAATAAGTATATTTTTACGTAAATTTGTTTTGAATCCGAGTTAGAAGAGACTTTGATTCAAAAGTAGACAATTTTACTTTAAATATGGCTTCGTTTGGTTTCAAAAACAGACAACTTCATGACTTAATTTCAGACATGGACAACTCCACTTTTAAACTTAAATTTCGACCTCTATATTAATTTTAATCACATTTTGAGATTGAAAAATTATTTCTATGACCCATAAGAATGTTTAAAAAATGTACGTATAATGGTGACATTGGTTTCCAAGGATCTGGATTTTCGCCTCTCCTGTAAAAAAAAAAAAAAAAAAAAAAAAAAAAAAAAAAAAAGCAAAAGTGGAGCTGTCCAACTTTGATACCAAGCTCCTCATTTACTGTATATGTCTACCTGAAGAACACTTCAAGCTACTGTGTATGTCTACCTGAAGAACACTTCAAACTACTGTATGTATTACCTGAAGAACACTTCTAGCTACTGTACATGTAATCTTTAAGGCTTTTAAGAATAGAGAGTTCAATATATTTTAAATTGTATCAGAGTCAAATAGAAGGAATACGATTTTAATTAACTATATGTGAGGTAGAGGTGTACGCCTGAAAACAGGTTTCGCTTAGTGCGAGAAGTGCAGTTCGAGAAGTGACTTGGGCAAGTAACAGCCCGCTTAGCTGTGATTCAGCACGTTAGCTTTCGATATTAAAATCTCGCACACATGTAATTTATTGACTTACTTTATAGTAAGTGCTGAAACTGTCGCCCATCCTCTCTAATGAACATTTCACAAACTGTATTTTGAAAATATTTCTAGACGCACGCTGGATTTCGCCTCAATCGACAGAATTAATCCCCTATAGGTAGGCCTACACATGGTCGTTCCATTCAAATTTACAAACGACTATTGACTTATAAAGTTATAAGTAGGGGATGTGACATCGGTATATTTGTTATTAGTTTGAGGTGAACATAAGACGCCAGACAGAATGTAGTCGACGAATTTCAAGTACAGGCAGCGGAAGCGAATTTGACACACGCCTAAGCAAGAACGTTCTGGTAAAATGAGTCCAGAGACCAGCGCCGAAAGTTACCTAGTATATTTTGTTCTTGATGGGTTGTGGGAAAACCCCGGAAATAAATCAATCATATAACTTGTCAGGTTAGACATGCAACTAAAAACTGTAAGAATATGTTTTTATAAGTACTTATTATCTCTTGCATAAGTCTCACAACAAGTATGCAAAAATGTTATTCTTCTATATTTGCTAGGATTACTGAAACTGCTCGAAGAAATACAGAATTATTTGGTTTAATCGTGACAGGCAAAGAAAAGAATGTTATTTTCAGGCTCCGCAGGTTGAATTTATCTAGAAATACAGCCTTGTACTTATGAATTTTTAAAGGTCTGGCGCTCACTGCATAAGTGGCGGCACAGTAGAACTACTTACTTACTTACAAATGGCTTTTAAGGAACCCGAAGGTTCATTGCCGCCCTCACATAAGCCCGCCAGCGGTCCCTATCCTGTGCAAGATTAATCCAGTCTCTATCATCATACCCCACCTCCCTCAAATCCATTTTAATATTATCCTCCCATCTACGTCTCGGCCTCCCTAAAGGTCTTTTTCCCTCCGGTCTCCCAACTAACACTCTATATGCATTTGTGGATTCGCCCATACGTGCTACATGCCCTGCCCATCTCAAACGTCTGGATTACAGTAGAACTACGCGGAATGTAAATAATGGAGCATATAATGACAACTCTGAAACTTAATTTTAATGGTTTGCAAAATCGAAACCTTTTGAAGAAATATGTTTGCCACGCCATTGATTACAATTGCATTTAAAAATTAATAATCTGATAATAAATATACAACAGAAGTTTTATATGCAAACAATTTTATATTTGTGTATTTTTCAATAAATTCCTTAGAATGTAAATTTTCTAGTTTATTGAATGGTATATTTGCACTTATCATCATTAAGCACAAATAATTGACAGGTCACAATTATAAACTGCATCTCTTGCAGCACGAAACAATTGCAAATTAATGATCCGTATGTTTTTACTGCCATAGTGAATTTGAATACCACGTCGTCTTTCTACCTTAAGTTTCACTTTACACACTATACCCATTACCATTCCTTACTGTACATAGAAGTAATCATTTCCAAATTCCGAAATAGTGTAGATATTGGTGGCGGCATTTGTCTCCTGGTGCATTTCTTCAATGAATGAACGGGATCAAAATGAACTCATCGACATATAAACATATACAGGGACAATCATTTTATTTTTACTTCAATTTTTATTGTACCTGAGTTTTTGAATGTACTTCACTCCCACCCCTTCTACTAATGAAGTTCCAATTGTCCTCGACATAGAACCAATGCCGCGTATAGTAAACAGCACTGAGTGAGTATAGTACGTTCCAGAAATATGTTCGCATTTTCCAGTGACGAAAGAGCTTTCAATATTGAATTATATCTTCGCACAGGTACTGTTGTCCGTTTGCCTACGTCTCATCCCAATTTCCCCTACCTGCTTCTGTTCGCCCCTCTGTAAAATCTGGTCTGTCTTAGCTCTTTTCTGAAAACATTAATTTCTGCTAGGAATTGGACGTTTACGTAATATTATAGAACTGTTTAAAATAACTTAAATAAAAGGACCTCGTTAAGTAATTAACTTTCAAGTGATTTTCTCCCTTTCTACGATCCTGCGGCATAACCACTTGGACGGACAGTAGATAGCATGTCTGAGTAATTTTATTTGTGCAGGTCGGCCAGAAGTGAAGATTGAATTTACAGTACATAAGATACTCTTTGATAGAGTAGGTACATGAGTTAGTAGTATGAAGGACGAAACTGGCAATTGGAATTAGATGCAATAGTCTATAGTGCAATAATACGCACAAAAGAACTGAAGCCTGTATCGAAATGAACGGCCACCATTTTCAAAAATGTGTTTAAATATTCATATTATGATTATTTTTCAATTTAACTTCTTTCTCTATATCGTACGCTAATGTGCTGTAGACAGTGTAATATACACTGCATAATGAATACGTTCGCATGGATAACTCAGTTCGTGAGTAAAAACACTTATTCTTAATACAGTACTGTATTTTCATAAAACAAAAACCCAATGAAAATTATCGAACTCAAAATCGCGATATTTCCTAGTTTACGTAAATCGATGAACTACTTTTCTTCCCTCCTATACCTAGTAGAGTGATTTGTTTGTGCTTTACCGCCAGTATCATCGATCTACAGTCTTCGAAGGGGGTAGAAAACTGTGTTTCCGGTTCTCTAAAAGTATAGCCAGGTTAATATTAAAAATGTTAGTAAAAATAAAATGATGTCCCTGTACTATAACAACGTGGACTCCTATATAACAAATCAGAACTCATAGAGATCTTGTAACCTGCTTGTGCCTTTGACTTGGCGTCATTAATGTACCCGGAGAAACTCCATCCAATATAGCTCTGGTGACAAACATGCGAAGCCTGGTTATTAGTTAGACATTGAAAATATGTGCCAAGCTGCAGAATGGAAGTCGATGAACTGACAAAAAACGGAAAACTACCTTTCCAGAAATCCAAAGTCAAGATAATGCTTATTTACTTCTACGACAATAAATATTTCATTCCGTGATGAGTACTATCTCAGTGTTTTGAATTATTTTAACTTCACAATACTACATTTGTACGTCATTTAATAATAAAGTAAAAAGTATGTGGCATTCTATAATATCTTATGAGTAAAATAAAGGATGGAGTTATGCTGACATATATTAAAGTAGTTTGCTTATATATCCATACAGGGTGTAAGGGATATAAGTGCCATTATTTTAACTGATGATTATTCATGCCTTAAGGAAGAAAAAATGTCCTTACAATTTTTTTAATTGCAGTATTTAACTAATTATTAAAGTTTACAATATTAGGCGTTTGGCAACGTTGCTGAATGGGGAGGAGAAGTTCAGAAGTATACAGTACAGCTCAAGCGGGGAGGAGGGGGTTTATAAGTACACAGTACAAGCGGGTACAGACACACCGGTACAAAACAGATGCTCTGTTCTAATGCAGGATCGGACCATGACAATACTGTTGTTTACATAAAACGAGCAGCAAATACAAACTTTCAATCTCATTAACAGAACATTATGGTAAATTCACATTTTATGTAACTATATTGCTCCATTTTTAATTATATGTCTAAAAAAGTAAACAATAATAGTTTTCTGCACAAAATCACACGAATTTTTTTTTTCTAATGCAACATTTTAATCTCTCCCGTTTCCGTAAAGCAGTATCATTTTCGAAACGGGGTAAGAGACTCCTAGTTTCTAAAATTCGTTGAGAAACTGCTACAAAAGTTCACCGATTAGGTAACCTTCTTTGAGGAAAACGTTGACGGTACATCCTTCTTGCCTCACTTGAATTACGACTTTCTCCATAAATTAATAACATATGATATTCCTAAACTGTGAATGACGCTGTAACTTGTTTATCGAATACCCTGTACTGAACTGTCATCCGCTCGGCACTATACCTATGGACAGGGAGCTTGAACTCAACTGACATGTACTTACGTCTGTGCAGAGCACTGCCTGCTGAACACGTTGCCACGTCTCCCACGCCAGAATGTTAACAAATTTAAGCATGCACTTTTATTTAATTTCACGAAAACGTAATACAACACACAAATATTTTTATTTAAACTAATATTAACTCTTTGCTAGATATACCTACTGATGTAATATTGTTTTCGTTATTTTACTCACCATATAAGCAGTATAACGCAAATAAAATAAGAAAAGAAATATTTTTTTCTGGGAAAACTATCAAGTTTTGACCCTATGTTGTATGGACATTTTTTGATCCTATAGACCGTCCCCGAAGACTGTGAAAAGGACGGCATTTATACCCCTTAAACCCTGCATAGAGTAAAACTTAAAAAATAGAAATGGAGACTTCAAGTAGAGAGTGGCAGTAAAAATGAGCTTATTGCTCACAATTACGAGTAAATTAGCATACATTCGAAAGTATTTTAACAAGTCAAGGGTAATAGTGCAGTATATACGACCTTGGGAGAAAGCAACTGCAGTCTGGATGACCACGATAGCCATTGTATTTTAGCCACTGTAGCATATCCGTACTTAAAATAATGCAAGATTCACCTTCAGATAGAGAACGTAGCGTTAATTCTTATAGTGGCACGGGATATTCGCTCGAATAAACAGATAACATGGCCATACAAGTTACGTTTCTGCAGAGAAATTAACACATTTATTGCGGTCGAAACAAGAAAATATATATGTTGGATCCACGGTTTCTTTTGTTCTGAAGGAAATATCCCTAAACTTTCTCTGATGGAGAAAATGAAAGATACAATTTCTGAATACATTAAACATGGTCTTGACTCTGGGGAGAAAGGATAAATAGGCTGCAAAACAAACTATGTGGAACATTTATCTTAGAGGTGAAGAAGATTTGAGGTCCTGAGATGGCTGCAAGAAGAAATGGTGCGATTTCATTGTTTCTATTACTGTTAAAGACTTCTGGTATGTGCGAATCTATTTTGATGCCAGGTGACGAAGAATTTCGAAGTGAGAATGCAAACTACGGCTTCAGCGATACGTTTCAGCATTGCATTCGTAACGAAGCGGCTGGATCTGTGGGCAACGTCCTGCCCTGCCTCAGCAAGGGTGCGATCGCAGGCCTGATGGAGGTGGATGAACGTGAGTGTGTGGATCTGGTGAGCGGGGTGAGCTTGCTAAGGGATATGGACGACAAATCTCCGAGGACACTGCTCCCTGCAGAAACGGACCCCTCGGACTACAGGACCGTGCTAGAGGCCGCGGCAGGACTGTTTGGGAGACGATCCCTGCGCTGGGATATGAGTACCATCCACCCGGGATTGTTCCTCAAAGTGGGGCCCACGCTTAACGGTGCCGGTGTTCTGGAATTCGTGCTGGAACGGGGCTACTCCACATACAGCGACCGGACGGCAGGGACTGGTGAGTATAAGTGTTCATATAGACCAGTTTTTTGTGTTTTACATCTTGTAGGGCACGCAGTATTCACATTCCAGCTGCGTCCCACACACTCATGTACGTACGCATAATGATCAAACGCCAAACATTCACATTTTTCCGCCATTGATTTAGTATTAAGATACCGTACAGCATTGTATTACCCGCAAAATATGAAATAACAATAATACAAAATTCCACTAACACATTAGTTTAAACGTCATCTTCACCTTTAACGTCATCATCTTCATTAAAGCACAATAAGGAGGATACGGGGAATACAAAGAGAATAAGAGTAAAACAAGAAAAATGAAAGGAATGCAAGAGGATCATAAGAAAAACAAGGGGAATAAAAGAAGAATAAGGATCATAGGGGGGAACCAAGAGACATATAAGGAGCATAGAAAAAATCAAGAGAGATACGAGGAGAAAGCAAGGGAAACAAGGAGAATACTAGGAGAGTAAGGGCAGTAGAAGGAAAATAATGGCAATACAAGGAGAACAAGGCGAAGACATGATATGGCTATGATATCTATATTTAACTCTTTTTAATTTATTTTTATTCGGTATTTTTCATTTATATCTATATCTGTGTCTTTTATTTAGGTAGTATCTATTTGTTTTTTTTTATTTGTAATTACACTTGGATCTTACATTTGTTTCTGTTTTATCTCCTTTTCCTTTTTATATGTAATTCTATGTTTTTTTAAACAAATCTGTACTGTCTATTGTAATTGGGGCTTTGCCCTGTTAAATAAATAAATGAGTGAGTGAGTGAGTGAGTGAGTGAGTGAGTGAGTGAGTGAGTGAGTGAGTGAGTGAGTGAGTGAGTGAGTGAGTGAGTGAGTGAGTGAGTGAGCGAGCGAGTGAGCGAGTGAATAAATAAATAAAAGACAATGAGAACAAACGAAATATAAGAGGAATAAAGGACATAAAAAGAAAACAAGAGAGATTCAAGGAGAAGAAAAAAAGTATAAGGAGAAAAAGGGGAATACAAGGAGAACAAGAGGACGACATGGAGAACAAAGGGCACGCAAGGACATCGAGAGGAAAACAAAAACATGGGGAATACATGAAGAGCAATGGGAATATAAAGAAAATAACAAAAAAGACAAGTAAAACAAAGAAAGAAAAGGAGAACAATGGGAATACACGGAGTACAATGAGAATACTAGGAGAACAAGTGGAAGACAAAAGACAGGAAGAGAAATACAAGGAGAACACTTATTATACGTAAATATTATGCAACAAAGTAACAGAAATCCATGCATCTGTGAATTATTTTCTTTCGGGTTATCACTTTTGCCCGTCATCATTGCAGCAGCACTCTCCGCAACTCACATTATCATCTCCAGTTTGAAAATAAGATGTTTTCTTCTTTGGTGTGTGGTACTGGCTCTTTCGTCAATTTCGTCAGAAATTGAATGAACAAAATCCACGCAACAGTTTAGAAAAAAATCACTGCAAAATCAGCTCAAGGGATATTTGGAGAATATAAACAGTCACTCTTTACCTCAACGTGTAGTTGGCCCGTAGGGGAAGAGAGCAGCTTACGGCGTACATACATAGCGCTGGCTGTTCACCTCTTTGAGGAATGACGTCATTACTCTAATTCACTCCATACCGTTTCGCCCGATAGGAGAAGGTAGGCTCCAAACGTAAATACTATTTATAATATGTTTGTGACGTTCGCGGAAGGTAAAATATCAAGGTAACAACTCCAAGTAATACTTAAAATTTGGAGGAGATGGAACATTTTGAAAATGTACAAATTATATTCCTTTAAATTTAAATCATTCTTAGACTACTAACAATACAAATATGAAACTGAAACAGTCATTACTGACACCAATACGACTACGTGTACAAAAATCAAGCCTCTAGCTTTAAAATATAGAGAAAATATAAATTTCACCCGTAGCCTTTCTTAATACTTTCTAGGAAGACTTAAGTTATGGAAAGAATAGTTTGATAAGGATAGACTCTTTTCATTTTTCAGTATTGAAGTCTGTTCTATGCAAATATAATTTACGTAGATACTAAGGAACTATTGGAATAACTTCACGTGCTTTTCGGAATATATTTTCTAAATATAAGTCAATGGAGAGTGAAATGCGTATCTTTTGTAATCGACTGCTACTTAATCCAGCAGAAGTTCCAGAATCCCTACAATTAGAAATATTGCATTTAGAGATCAGCACCACAAGTTAAATGTGGCAGCAAAAATAGATTCGAATTGTCTGCACGAGAATTATCTTCCTCAGTTACGTTTATTTGCTACACTTTTGATTTGTATGTTTCGTTCAACATACAGTGAACAATTATTTTCAAGATCAACACAATCAAGCAGGCCTTATGTCTTAGGATAACATGCTAAATTTAGTTCCTGTTTTGCGACTGTGTTTTCGGATTTGAAACCAGATGTTAATAAATGATTCAGAGAAAAAAGTGTCAGAAGTGTTCGGAATCATTCCCATCTACTGTACATATATTAAAAGTAAAAATTAATTGTGCTCCAAAACTATAGCAAATTAGTTATAGGTTAGTAAAAATATTCATTTCTACGTCATTATTTCCGGTTGCTGTGAACATTAATGTATTAAACTCTCAAGTTAAGTTATGAAACAATGGTTCAATATTATATTTTCTAATTGATACACTAATGTTAAAAGTGATGAGTAACTGATGTTAAAATAATATTTCGGACGTTTAAACACACGTTTGTATAATCTTATTAAGAATAGAAATACATGATTAGTTACGTAGTAATACGTCAAACTCAAAAGACGTCCGTCACTGTGCAACGAAACAATCGGAAGCAAAACACGTGACCTTACTCTTTTTGGTAGTACATAGAATAGGTTTATCAATAACGCTTCATGAATATTTCTGTCTTGTATTTAGTATTGATACTAAACCTTTGTGTTGTACTAGCAGATTATATTGTAAAACTTTTCAGTGTATATTTCAACTAGACTGTGACCATAATTAAGACTTTATAGTACTATTACAAACTTTTTTTACATTTTCCATATTCTAGCTGTGAAGTGATGTACGAATACCATGGAATGTAAATAAATAAAACACAATACAGTACAATACAAAACAATACAATGGAGACATAAACAAACCGCCCTCTATGGTCAATCGCCCATAACAAAATTGCTTACCTTTGAAAGTGATGCTTCCTTGGCCACAAAGTTGTTTTCAGGCAGAATTGGGAAATGCTTCCTTCGAACTGTTTCCATGGATTTCCTTAGAAACCTGAGGTCCCCGAATATGTAACATCGGCTATTTGTTCTTGCACACTTTTCACAATCACTTTTTAGTCTTCACTTCTAGGCTGTTATCATATTTGCACTTCTAACAATTTCTAAAACAAGTTTTTCGTCACTCAGAGTAGTATGATTATGTGGAAGTTTTAACTCAGGTATTTACTTACAATCACACAAGCTTGGCAACACTGATTTATACAATAAACACGTACATCACCATTTTTAAATACACATTTTTTTCCCTGAGTTAGTAGTTTTAATTAAATACACAAATATTTAATATTTTTGTTTCAGTTGCTCTGTCTGCTACTCAGACCACGTTGACTGGTTAAATGCACAGCAACGACTGTGCATCCCTTTAGTGAGTTTAACCTCGGCCTAACATACGCGCCCCTCATCGATTTATATACACCACGTAGTTAGGAGTTAACAAAGTTATTCGCATACACTCACCAGCCTTAAAAATATAATATTTATTCGTACAAGAAATACCAGGCACCCCAGGAAGTTATCTAGGCTCTACTGGTAATTTTTACATTATCGTAAACGTATTCTGCACTTCTTTCGTAAACGTATTGTTCCTGAATAAGATCAATTGACCATTTTTTATGGTTTGTTTTACGACGCTTTATCAACTACTTGTTGTTATTTAGTCAACTGTCCAAACACCAATAAGGCATCACTCATGAGGCAATAGGCCAGGAGATAATGGGGTAGAGTGGCCAGTTCCTTTCCCCCTTATCAACTTATACATACTTACTTACGGCTTTCAAGGAACCCGAAGGTTCATTGCCGCCCTCACATAAGCCCGCCATCGGTCCCTATCCAGAGCAAGATTAATCCAGTCTCTATCATCATATCCCACCTACCTCAAATCCATTTTAATATTATCTTCCCACCTACGTCTCGGCCTCCCCAAAGGTCTTATTCCCTCCGGCCTCCCAACTAACACTCTATATGCATTTCTGGGTTCGCCCATACGTGCTACATGCCCTGCCCATCTCAAAAGTCTGGATTTAATGTTCCTAATTATGTCAGGTGAAGAATACAATGCGTGCAGTTCTGCGTTGTGTAACTTTCTCCATTCTCCTGTGACTTCATCCCTCTTAGCCTCAAATATTTTCCTAAGAACCTTATTCTCAAACACCCTTAATCTCTGTTCCCCTCTCACGGTGAGAGTCCAAGTTTCACAACCATACAGAACAACCGGTAGTATAATTGTTTTATAAATTCTAACTTTAAGATTTTTTGACAGCAGACTAGATGACAAAAGCTTCTCAACCGAATAATAACAGGCATTTCCCATATTTATTCTGAGTTTAATTTCCTCCCGAGTGTCATTTATATTTGTTACTGTTGCTCCAAGATATTTGAATTTTTCCATCTCTTCGAAGGATAAGTCTCCAATTTTTATAGTTCCATTTCGTACAATATTTTGGTCACGAGATATAATCATATACTTAGTCTTTTCGGGATTTACTTCCAAACCTGTCGCTTTACTTGCTTCAAGTAGAAATTCCGTGTTTTCCCTAATCGTTTGTGGATTTTCTCCTAACATATTCACGTCATCCGCATAGACAAGAAGCTGATGTAACCCGTTCAATTCCAAACCCTCTCTGTTTTCCTGAACTCTCCTAATGGCATAATCTAGAGCGAAGCCCATATCAACTGCTATGGTTATTTATTAAGAATTTATAACTTGTATTCTGTATTAATAAATTAAGAATAAGAATAAATAACTAAATTAATTTAATGTCTGAATAATATGAAGATGATAATTCCAGGGTCCAGCGCCGAAAGTTACAGCCCGATTATTTAGTCCTGACAGCTCAGCGAGGCGAAAGAGGGAAAGTAATAGGAGTAGTGGGGAGAGTTTCGGAGTGAAGATTAAGGGTGAGCGGTCGGTAAAGGAATTCAGTACAGCTTACTGTACTGGAAACACAACGCTATACTACATGCGTGACATCCGATCGCTGTGACTCCAGGCAACAGACTAATCTGAACACCCCTTGGCGTATCTTAATGGACTCGCATGATCCAGGCGCAGATTTCCGGCGACTGTCAAGACTAAATAATCGTACTATGCCCAGCATTTGCTCTTAATGGGCTGAAGAAAAATCCTGGAAAAACCTCTAACCAAGTGACTTGTCCCAACCAGGATTTGAATCCGAGTCGCCCTCGGTAGCGAAGTTGGTATAGCGCTGGTCTTCTATGCTCGAGGTTGCGAGTTCGATCCCAGTCGAGGTCGATGGCATTTAAGTGTGCTTAAATCCGACAGGCTCATGTCAGTAGATTTACTGGCATGTAAAAGAACTCCTGCGAGACAAAAAATTCCGACACACCGACGACGCTGATATAACCTCTGCAGTTGCGAGCGTCGTTAAAAAAACAATAATTTAAATTTGAATCCGGGCCCGCTCGTTTCATGATCAGGTATGCTAACCGTTACTCCATTGCGGTGGACAATTGAACTTTTACAAACGTACTGTTTCCAAATAAGTATTAAAATAATGTAAATTTTTAAAGTGATTTATGTAACAAAAAATTAAAATTTTTAGCAATTTTATTAATGTATTTTAATTAAGAGAATAGAAAATCAAGAGAACTTGAGACATTCAATGTATGATTACATAAAAATGACATGCATAAAATAAGGAACTATCTTGAGTATAAATATGAATGGATCGTTATAAAGGAACTCAACAACATGTGGAATGTAAATCCAGCATGCACATTGAAGAATGACGCCGTAACTTTTAAATTATTTTTCATGGGAAAGGAAATATAATTTACACAAGAATTGAGCCCCTTCCTTTATCTAGACAGATATTAGGCCCTAATTTCACGAACTTATATGTATATGATTCCGAGCTGTATCTGTGTGGTCAAAGGCGTTATGCATTTCACTAGCGACACGGAACAAGTTTTGATTCGAGTCTTCATCGGGGAAGAAACTGCTTCATGAAATTTCGAATACCGGTAATATATACCGGTGTCCACCAAGCATCGTTATGAATTTGAGGAAGTACAGTGAGTAGTGAAATCCAGTTTCGCGAGCCAGTTGCTATAGGCTGTAACAGCTGGAGTACCACTGTGCAAACCGCATGTTATTCCCGGGCTGGTTGGATGGCCGTTCACCTCTGATGTGACATGTGACGGTGAAGCCAGCAGACGGCTGGTATTCCTTCACTCTCCATGATCTGTAGGCCATGGATTTCATTTTATTTATAAGCTGAGAAGATAAATGACATGGTTAACCTAGACCCCTACATAATTATGTTTCTCTGAAATTAATTATTGCATGAATTACATTATTTCTAACGATAATCTATTTCTCTTGAAAATGGTGAAGTGACGAGTCCTCATGAGAAGGAACACATTCAGGCAGAGAAGTAATAGCAAAAGTGGTAGTAATAGTAGACCTAATAGTAATTGTAGTAGTAATAGTAACAGTAGTGGTAGTGATAGGAATGCTAGTAGTCACAGTGGTGATAATAGTAATATTAGTGATAATAACAGTTGTATTAATAGCAGGTCCTGCGCCGTGGCGTCGCGGTCTAAGGCATCCCGCCTAGTACTCGCGTTACGGAATGCGCGCTGATTCGACTCCTCATGGGTGAAGAAATTTTCTCATGAAATTTCGGCCAGTGTATGGGACCGGTGCCCACCCAGCATCGTGATGCACTTGGGGAGCTACGATAGGTAGCGAAATCCGGTTGCGAATACCAGCTATAACGGCTGGGGGGATCATCGTGCTAACCACACGATACCTCCATTCTGGTTGGATGATCGTCCACCTCTGCTTCGGCACGTGGGTGTGAGGCCAGATTCCAGAGTCCTCATGAGAAGGAACACATTCAGGCAGAGAAGTAATAGCAAAAGTGGTAGTAGTAGTAGACCTAATAGTAATTGTAGTAGTAATAGTAACAATAGTGGTAGTGATAGGAATGCTAGTAGTCACAACGGTGATAATAGTAATATTAGTGATAATAACAGTTGTATTAATAGCAGGTCCCGCGCCGTGGCGTCGCGGTCTAAGGCATCCCGCCTAGGACTCGCGTTACGGAATGCGCGCTGGTTCGACTCCTCATGGGTGAAGAAATTTTCTCATGAAATTTCGGCCAGTGTACGGGACCGGTGCCCACCCAGCATCGTGATGCACTTGGGGAGATAGCGAAATCCGGTTGCGAATACCAGCTATAACAGCTGGGGGGATCATCGTGCTAACCACACGATACCTCCATTCTGGTTGGATGATCGTCCACCTCTGCTTCGGCACGTGGGTGTGAGGCCAGATTCCAGAGTCCTCATGAGAAGGAACACATTCAGGCAGAGAAGTAATAGCAAAAGTGGTAGTAATAGTAGACCTAATAGTAATTGTAGTAGTAATAGTAACAGTAGTGGTAGTGATAGGAATGCTAGTAGTCACAGTGGTGATAATAGTAATATTAGTGATAATAACAGTTGTATTAATAGCAGGTCCCGCGCCGTGGCGTCGCGGTCTAAGGCATCCCGCCTAGGACTCGCGTTACGGAATGCGCGCTGGTTCGACTCCTCATGGGTGAAGAAATTTTCTCATGAAATTTCGGCCAGTGTATGGGACCGGTGCCCACCCAGCATCGTGATGGACTTGGGGAGCTACGATAGGTAGCGAAATCCGGTTGCGAATACCAGCTATAACGGCTGGGGGGATCATCGTGCTAACCACACGATACCTCCATTCTGGTTGGATGATCGTCCACCTCTGCTTCGGCACGTGGGTGTGAGGCCAGATTCCAGAGTCCTCATGAGAAGGAACACATTCAGGCAGAGAAGTAATAGCAAAAGTGGTAGTAATAGTAGACCTAATAGTAATTGTAGTAGTAATAGTAACAGTAGTGGTAGTGATAGGAATGGTAGTAGTCACAGTGCTGATAATAGTAATATTAGTGATAATAACAGTTGTATTAATAGCAGGTCCCGCGCCGTGGCGTCGTGGTCTAAGGCATCCCGCCTAGTACTCGCGTTACGGAATGCGCGCTGGTTCGACTCCTCATGGGTGAAGAAATTTTCTCATGAAATTTCGGCCAGTGTATGGGACCGGTGCCCACCCAGCATCGTGATGCACTTGGGAAGCTACGATAGGTAGCGAAATCCGGTTGCGAATACCAGCTATAACGGCTGGGGGGATCATCGTGCTAACCACACGATGCCTCCATTCTGGTTGGATGATCGTCCACCTCTGCTTCGGCACGTGGGTGTGAGGCCAGTAGTCGCTGGTCGGTCTAGGCCCTTCACGGGCTGTAGCGCCACGGATTATTATTATTAATAGCAGTGATGATAGTAATGTAGTAGCGGTAGCAGTAGCAATATTAACAGTGGTAATAGTAACTGTAGTAATATTGGTGGCAGTAGTGATAGATGTGGTAGTAGTACTGCAAACGGTAGTAATAGTAGTAGTGATAGTAGTATTAATAGTTTTTTAGTAGGTTATTTTACGACGCTTTATCAACAGCTCAGGTTATTTAGCGTCTGAATGAGATGAAGGTGATAATGCCGGTGAAATGAGTCCGGGGTCCAACACCGAAAGTTACCCAGCATTTGCTCATATTGGGTTGAGGGAAAACCCCGGAAAAAACCTCAACCAGGTAACTTGCCCCGACCGGGAATCGAACCCGGGCCACCTGGTTTCGCGGCTAGGCATGCTAACCGTTACTCCACAGGCGTGGACGTATTAATAGTAATATGGTAATAGTAGTAGAGTTGTATTAGTAATAGTAGTGTAATAATAACAGTGGTAGTGGTAGTATTCGTCTTGCAGTAATAGTAGGAATATTAATAATGCTAGTAGTACTGTAATAGTAATAGCGTTGGTGGTAGTAGTTGTTTAGTAGTAACAGTAGTATTAATGGTAATAGTACTGATAATAGTAGTATCAATAGTAATAGTAGTGGTTTCATAAGCAGTAACTTAGAATTGTAGTAGTTGCAGTAATAGTATTTTTTAGTTGGTTATTTAACGACGCTATATCAACTACTAAGTTAATTAGCGTCAATGAATTAGTGATAGAGAGATGGTATTTGGCGAGATGAGGCCGAGGATTCGCCATAGATTACAGGCATCCATCTTACGGTTGGGGAAAACCTCGGAAAAAACCCCAACCAGGTAATCATCCCAAGTGGCAAGCGGGGATCGAACGCGCGCCCGAGTTTAACTTCGGACCGGCAGGCAGCGCCTTAACCGACTGAGCAACGTCAGTGAGTAGTAATAGTAGTTGTAAATATAATTATAGGAGTAGTGGTAGTAATAGTAGTAGTAGTAGTAGTAGTAGTAGTAGAGCTAGTAGGCCTAATAGAAGTAGTAGTAGTAGTACTTGTAGTACCAACAGTAATAGTAGTTATATTAGTACTGGTAATAGTAGTATTACGTTTTAGGCGCTTTTGCTGAAGAGATTTAATGTGAGTATAAGAATGGCTGGCAGATTTTGTCTGGACCCCTCTATCAGGAACAGAATTCTTTTATATGCCGTTAATGTACAACATGTGAACCATAGCTTTACTTCCCTTCCTGAGAAAACCAAACTAAATTCCTATCGGTTTTTAAATTCCATCGCTCTCAATCTGAATTAAACTAGTGAACTTCGAAACCAAAACATAGCACGATAATCCCTAGGCCACCGAGGAGAACAGAGATCTTAAACCAGCCTATGATCCTTTCTTTAATCATTATACATTTTTACACATACTTCTATTTTATTCTGAATTAATAATTGAAGAATGTGATCCTAAAATGCGTTCAGTTCATTTTTATGAAAGGACTAGTCCAGTTTTTTTTTATCCACCGGTCTACGGACTGAGCGAGTTTTCAAAGGGACATGCACAATAACACAAACTTACAGACAGGAATTGGCATTATTTTGGAATAAAAGACGTTTTAAACGCCTAAAAAAAATCATATATATATATATATATATATATATATATATATATATATACACACAAACATCATAAAAATGGGCAAATGCACTGAGCGATTTTTGGAAAAATACTCTTCAAATGTATATCAACAATGTAAATAATAGAACTCACAGACCAACAAGACTTGCCTCTTTGAGACTGAAGAAGTGTTCAAAAGAGAGCGAAAATTAAAATGCTAAGTAATTATTTGAACAGTACGAGTGCTTAGTGTTGAAATACGATATTCCACATAAATAGTTACCATGATACATTTTGAGATCGGACAAACAATACGTTTCCACTTCGCAGTTAGTGTCACAAGCGATAGAGACCGCTAGCTTCTCGGACAAAATTCACTTGCAAATATAGCGACATCTTATGTGCGAAGTCTGAAACTCTTGCAGTCGGAATCCACTTGGTATCGTTCATAACTCCATCTTCCGCCGTTTTCAAGAACTAAGTTGGTTTCTAATAAGTTTGCAAATTATCATAATTACGGACACAAAACACCCTTTCCCTCTTATAATTTTGGTCCTTAAATTGCATTAGGTAAATAAAATTAATTTCTTTTTGTCCACACATTGGATCTGGACCTTTGTTTGTCAGAAAAAAGGTGGGTAAAAGATTTGCTGTAAGATTTACAACTTAAACAGTAATGAATCAATTACACAGGCCTGCCATGGGAGAAAAAAAAATGAATATTTTAGCTGTCCCTTACGTGCTTTCGTGTCCTAAAACAGAAAATGATATGTACTTAAAATGTCACAAAATTTGCTGTGGATTTCAAAGAAATTAAATAAATGCTTATTGATAATATTTATACAGCAGTGAATCAATTAGTTATTAGTTGAAGTTAGTGATACAAAATTATGTTTTGAGCTATGAGTAATAAACAAATTTATTTTGTTACAATTTTAAAATGATTTGTATAGCCCACCGATATCAGAAAAAGCGGCTCCCCACGCCAGTAACCAGGCCAGTGCTTGGTTGTAGGCGAGGTACTACCATTTCCCCTGTTGACATCCCACCACTGTTCAATTTATTATCATGATAATCATCGTCAATCGTTGCTATCTAAAGCTCCTCCCATGGTGCAGCAAATTAATAAATTTACTTAACCAGGACGAGAAGTAAGCTACTGGAAATAAGTAACGTAGATCAGAAACAACAAAACTTAAATATTCAGAGCGGACCTTAAATCACAATAATCCTGCGAATTATATAAAAAATATTGTCATTGTAGTATGTAAATACTTGGAAATCCACCTCGTGACATTTAATGTCTTACGGCAACATTAAGAACAAAAGCAATAGTTGATAATATCAATGACTGGAGAAAGAAATATCGCACAAATATAACGAAGTGTTATTCAATAATTGGGAGGGATGATGTTGCACTTAAGCACTCGCAAGATGGTAGGATTGAAAAATAATTACGAGTGTTTGGAAAAACCTCATACTCTACAGTTCAAACTGAGACATCGGAAGGAACCTCCAAGAAAAGCAAAACTATTGATTTAGGTCAGGATAATCCAGCGTTTGGCTCTGGCAGAGTCAAAGATAATGTTCGACCAGTCAAGAGATTCAATTTATGTTCTGGAGTTGCCGAATCCATAAAGGCACATAACGATCACATCGTAAATCGACATGGAAGTGAGCATCGGATTGTACGTCAACAATACGTCGTCACAAGAACGACTTATTGGTGAAGCCATTTCTACATTTTTTCGTCAAACAAACGTAGCGAAGCGTATGTACATTATTGCTACAGTACTTTCTTACATCTTCTTCTTGTAGTCCGCTTGTTCTCCTTGTATCCTACTTGTTGCTGTCCCCTTCTTCTCCTTGTATCCCTCTTTTTGTCTCTATATTCCCGTTTTTCTCCTGGGCTTTCCTCGTTCTCATTGCGTTTCCCTTGTTTTCCTTGTTTCCCCTTGTTGTCTTTAGGTTTAACCCGTTCTTCTTGGGTGTGCCACTTGTTGTCTTCGGGTTTAACTTGTCTCCTTGTATGCCACTTGTTGTCTTTGGGTTTAACTTGTCTTCTTGTGTTCCACTTGTTGTCTTTGGGTTTAACTTGTCTCCTTGTGCTCCACTTGTTGTCTTTGGGTTTAACTTGTCTCTTTGTGTTCCACTTGTTGCCTTGGGGTTTAACTTGTCTCCTTGTGTTCCACTTGTTGTCTTTGGGTTTAACTTGTCTCCTTGTGTTCACTTGTTGCCTTTGGGTTTAACTTGGTCTCCTTGTGTTCCACTTGTTGTCTTTGGGTTTAACTTTTCCTCTTACTATCTTTGGGTTTAACTTGTTCTCCTGGTATTCCACTCGTTGTCTTTGGATTTAACTTGTTCCCCTTGTTGTCTTTGGATTTAACTTGTTTTCTTTGTGTTCTTCCTATCTTTGGATTTAACTTGTGTATTCCACTTGTTGCCTCTGAGTTTAACTTGTTCTCCTTCTGTTCCACTTTTCTTTCGGTTTAACTTGTTCTACTTATGTTCCACTTGTTGTCTTTGGGTTTAACTGGTTCTACTTGTATACCAGTTGTTGCCTCTGGGTTTAACTTGTTCTGCTTGTGTTCCACTTGTTGTCTTTGGGATTAACTGGTTCTACTTGTATTCCACTTATTGCCTCTGGGTTTAACTTGTTCTAATTGTATGCCACTTGTTGTCTTTGGGTTTAACTTATTCTACTTGTATTCCACTTGTTGCCTCTGAGTTTAACTTGTTCTCCTTGTGTTCCACTTGTTGTCTTTGGGTTTAACTGGTTCTACTTGTATTCCACTTGTTGCCTCTGGGTTTAACTTGTTCTAATTGTATGCCACTTGTTGTCTTTGGGTTTAACTTATTCTCCTTGTGTTCCACTTGTTGTCTTTGGGATTAACTTGTTCTCCTTGTGTTCTACTTGTTGCCTTTGGGTTTAATTTGTTCTCCTTGTGTTCCACTTGTTGTCTTTGGGTTTAACTGGTTCTATTTGTATTCCACTTGTTGCCTTTGGGTTTAATTTGTTCTCCTTGTGTTCCACTTGTTGTCTTTGGGTTTAACTGGTTTTATTTGTATTCCACTTGTTGCCTTTGGGTTTAATTTGTTCTCCTTGTGTTCCACTTGTTGTCTTTGGGTTTAACTGGTTCTATTTGTATTCCACTTGTTGCCTTTGGGTTTAATTTGTTCTCCTTGTGTTCCACTTGTAGTCTTTGGGTTTAACTGGTTCTATTTGTGTTCCACTTGGTGCCTTTCGGTTTAATTTGTTCTCCTTGTGTTCCACTTGTTGTCTTTGGGTTTAACTGGTTTTATTTGTATTCCACTTGTTGCCTTTGGGTTTAACTTATTCTCCTTGTGTTCCACTTGTTGTCTTTGGGATTAACTTGTTCTCCTTGTGTTCTACTTGTTGCCTTTGGGTTTAATTTGTTCTCCTTGTGTTCCACTTGTTGTCTTTGGGTTTAACTGGTTCTATTTGTATTCCACTTGTTGCCTTTGGGTTTAATTTGTTCTCCTTGTGTTCCACTTGTTGTCTTTGGGTTTAACTGGTTTTATTTGTATTCCACTTGTTGCCTTTGGGTTTAATTTGTTCTCCTTGTGTTCCACTTGTTGTCTTTGGGTTTAACTGGTTCTATTTGTATTCCACTTGTTGCCTTTGGGTTTAATTTGTTCTCCTTGTGTTCCACTTGTTGTCTTTGGGTTTAACTGGTTCTATTTGTGTTCCACTTGGTGCCTTTCGGTTTAATTTGTTCTCCTTGTGTTCCACTTGTTGTCTTTGGGTTTAACTGGTTTTATTTGAATTCCACTTGTTGCCTTTGGGTTTAATTTGTTCTCCTTGTGTTCCACTTGTTGTCTTTGGATTTAACTGGTTCTATTTGTATTCCACTTGTTGCCTTTGGGTTTAATTTGTTCTCCTTGTGTTCCACTTGTTGTCTTTGGGTTTAACTGGTTCTATTTGTATTCCACTTGTTGCCTTTGGGTTTAATTTGTTCTCCTTGTGTTCCACTTGTTGTCTTTGGGTTTAACTGGTTCTATTTGTGTTCCACTTGGTGCCTTTCGGTTTAATTTGTTCTCCTTGTGTTCCACTTGTTGTCTTTGGGTTTAACTGGTTCTATTTGTATTCCACTTGTTGCCTTTGGGTTTAATTTGTTCTCCTTGTGTTCCACTTGTTGTCTTTGGGTTTAACTGGTTCTATTTGTATTCCACTTGTTGCCTTTGGGTTTAATTTGTTCTCCTTGTGTTCCACTTGTTGTCTTTGGGTTTAACTGGTTCTACTTGTATTCCACTTGTTGCCTCTCGGTTTAACTTGTTCTCCTTGTGTTCCACTTGTTGTCTTTGGGTTTAACTTGTTCTCCTTGTGTTCCACTTGTTGTCTTTGGGTTTAACTTGTTCTCCTTCTGTTCCACTTGTATTTGGGTTTAACTTGTTCTACTTGTATTCCACTTGTTTCCTTTGGGTTTAACTTGTTCTCCTTGTTTTCCACTTGTTGTCTTTGGGTTTAACTTGTTCTGTTTGTATTCCACTTGTTGTCTTTGGGTTTAACTTGTTCTCCTTGTAAGCCACTTGTTGTCTTTGGGTTTAACTTATTCTCCTTGCATTCCACTTGTTGTCTTTGGGTTTAGCTTGTTCTCCTTCTGTTCCACTTGTTGTCTTTGTGTTTAACTTGTTCTACTTGTATTCCACTTGTTGTCTTTGGGTTTAACTTATTCTCCTTGTATTCCACTTGTTGTCTTTGGGTTTAGCTTGTTCTCCTTCTGTTCCACTTGTTGTCTTTGGGTTTAACTTGTTCTACTTGTATTCCGCTTGTTGCCTTTGGGTTTAACTTGTTCTCCTTGTGTTCCACTTGTTGTCTTTGGGTTTAACTTGTTCCACTTTCTGTCTTTGGGTTTAATTTGTTCTCTTTGTGATCTCCTTGTTGTCTTTGGGTTTAACTTGTTCTTCTTGTGTTCCATTTACTCTCCTTGACATTCCCTTGTTTTCCTTTCCTTCCTCTTTTTCCTTGTCTTCTCTTTATTCTTCTTATGTTCCGCTTATTATCTTTGTCTTCCCTTAAATTCTCCTTGTATTTCTCTTGTTCTCTTTTTTCTTCTTCTTGATCTCCTGCCTTCTTCTTGTTTTCCTTGTATTCCTTTTGTTCTCCTTGTACTTCCTTAGTTATTCCTTCTACACCCCTTATTTTCCTTGCATTCCCCTTATTTCCTTTGTTGTCACCTTTGTCTCCTAGTATTTCTCTCTTCTCCTTATCTTTCATTGTTCTTGTAGTGACGAGAGTGGGTTATATTTTTGTTGTGTGATCATTTCGAAAGTTACTCCTCCATACATAGTAAAAAGAAAATAATATGTATTTAGTTCTACTGTAAAGGAAAAATAAATTTTATATAGCAGAAGAAAGAGAGAAAGTATTTGTCGGTTAGCGTACGTTTAATTTCGACGTTGAATAACTTGTGTAGTTGAAATCAACGTTAAATACTACTACTGCTAGTACTGCTAATATTAGGACTACTACTACTATTACCACTACCGTTACTATTACTGCTGATACTACTGCTACTCCTACTACTAGTGCTACTGCTAGTGCAATTACTACAGCTGCTACTACTACTTACTACTGTTGCTGCTACTGCTACTACTAGTGCTACTGCTAGTGCTATTACTACAGCTACTGCTACTATTTACTACTGTTGTTGCTGCTACTGCTAGTGCTATTACTACAGCTACTACTACTACTACTACTTACTACTGTTGCTGCTGCTACTGCTACTACTAGTGCTGCTGCTAGTGATATTACTACAGCTACTACTACTACTACTACTACTTAGTACTGTTTCTGATGCTACTGCTACTACTAGTGCTACTACTAGTGCTATTGCTACAGCTACTACTACTACTACTTACTACTGTTGCTGCTGCTACTGCTATTACTAGTGCTACTGCTAGTGCTATTACTGCAGCTACTACTACTATTACTACTGTTGCTGCTGCTACTACTACTACTACTACTACTACAACTATTATTGTGTTGCTTATAATTCCGTATTATTTCAGAAGTAATAAGTTTGGTGAATTGCTATTAGGAAAGCTATGACATAGAGATGTAGGGGAGAGACGAGTAGTATCGGGCAGTGCGTTTCTTTCATCTACCACCGTATGGTAGTACCTGAGTGACATGGTTACGTTCCTCTATGCGACATCACAGAAACGTAACCATGTCAATCAGGTACTATCATCGTGTGGTAGATGAAAGAAACTCGCTGTCCGATATTACCCGATGTCCGATACTACCCGACTCTCCCCTATAGTTCTACCAGTGTATTTCAGAATTTAGGATCCTCAGAAGCTACGTGCAGAAAAACCACATATTTATCACTGCTGGAATGGCGTTCCAAATTACGACAGTATATTCAATAGCAGTTCAGAGGTCGCAGAGACCGGAGGTATCTTGGGCCTCGTCCGCTGGTCACTTCATTTTCTGGGACGACGCCACCGCTGAGATCCTGTTGCGGTTTCCACAACTTCCGTTTGTGTTTTCATACCATTCACAAAATATTCCGCCGCTTTCTTCTTTCTGAACAGAAACGTACACTTGCGGTTCTTTGGTCATGTAGCAGAGAACTAGGGTTTAGCTTGTAAAAGGAATCCTATAACACACTATCCTAATTTACATACTAGCATGTGCTGACAAAACGAATACAGCAAGGCCTGAATTATAAGAATTCTTATCGGAATGTTACATCTTAAATATGAAGGTCATGGTAATGTCAAGCTATAACAGACTTATCGGCGTCTTTCAAACATATCCACTTCTCATTATGTATGTTTCACGACTATGCTTGTCGTGAAAGAAAACACATAGCAGCTGTCAAGCTGTCGAGTCTTGTCGCTATTCACTAATTTGCCTGATCATGAACATTGCCCCTTTTTCCGTCTATACTCGTCACCAAATAATACGAGATTGACCCTTTTTCCAGATTTCCAACTTAATTAAGTTCGGTATCGCCATCCTGTACTATAATCATAATTTAGTATGATGTTATTAGAGCTTCATCTGTGTAGTGATTGTTCAGAAGATGACCTCTATCCTGCTATGGGCGAGCCTTTATGTATGTATTTATTAACACTACAATTGGGTATACACTCGGTGGCAGTGATATATAATATACAATAATTACAATTACAGAAATAAAATAAAATAAACGTAAATAAAATAAAATAAAATAAACGTAAATCTATAAATATTGGATGCAATAAACCTAGGACTATAAATAAAAACTATTCTATAATAACGCCTACGATAAGCAAAAGTAAATCTAACTTCTAAGTACTTCTATTTCACCCAACTTTACCAATTTAAATAATTACATATCACCTTAATTAATTACATACCAACTTAAATATACATCATCTTAATTAATTACATATCACCCTAATTTATTTACATATCAACTAAATTACATATCACCTTAATTAGTTATATATCAACTTAATTAATTATATATCAACTCAATTAGTTACATGACACAACTTATATAATTACACTGCACCTCCAATTACATTTTCAGTCTAATCTTCTCAACCTTTCCTTAAATGTATTGATTTTGAGAGGACCACCCTGAAAGATTGCCGCAGGTAAGCTGTTCCAGTCTACTATTGTGCGGTTAACAAAGGACAATTTTGCCACGTCCGTTCTTTGTTTTCTACATTTAAACTTCCTAATATGATCAGTCCTTCCTAAGTATGATGGTGTTGCTAATCTAGCATTGATATCGGTCCATGCTTTGTGTCCCATTTGTGCCTTGAACAATGCGGTGAGTCTGGTTTTTCGTGGCCTTGACTTGAGAAGTTCCCACCCTAAGTCTTTTACTATCTCCTCACCATGTCCCTTTCCCATTTTGACATATTTTGCTGCCTTGCGTTGGACCTTTTCTATTGAATCGATTTGGTTTTGTCTATACGGATCCCAACCTACTGCTCCATATTCCATAATTAGGTGAACAAGGGTTTTGTACGCTAATTCTTTTGACTTTCGGTTAGATTTCTTTAGAATACGCATAGAGAAATGTAGTGCTTTCCAGGCTTTCCTTGTGGTATTAGTGACTTGTTCCTCCCAACCCAGTTTGTTACTTAAATATATACCTAGGTATTTACAAGTGTTCACTTGTGTACCATTCAGCTGATATCCGAGACAAATTTCTTTATGCGTTCTACAGAAGGATATTGACTTACTTTTACTGACATTGATTTTCATTTTATTTTCTGTCGTCCAGGTTTCAATAACGTGAAGATCGTTTTGTAAGGCGGCGATATCGGATTCATCATTAATTTGTCTATACATTATACAGTCGTCCGCAAATAGTTATTGGCGGTCAGGGCCGACAAACGTGGAGCATTGTATTTGACACGTCGTGCATTACAAGATGATCACATGATTTCTCTTCATGTATTTTTAATTGATTTGTTTTATAACGCTTTATCAACTGCTATGATTATCAAAAGTGTGAGTGAAATGAAGGTGATGATATCACCGAAATGAGTCCAGATTCAACGTAGAAAGGTATCTAATGTTTGCTCTTAATGGGTTGAGGATTTGAACCCGGGCCCACTGGTTACACGGTCAGACATGCTAACCGTTATTCTACAGCTGTGGATTCTCTTTATGTAATTTTCCATGGCAACATTTTCTGAAGTATTCTTGTTTATTGGATTATGTTTGGTAAGTGCAATAAAACAAAATCGAGGGAAAGCTAGTAAGAATGAAACACAGTCGAGGTTTTTCTAATTCTCAAAATCTAAGTACTTAATCATTTAACGAATATGGCTTTTTGCACAGTCTCAGTTTTTATCGTATCTTGTTGTACAAAAACATTAATTACACAATGCTATCTTGCAGTACATAATTTAAAAGTTGTTGTTATCTAATGCTGGGCTTTGGCAACGAAGCCATTAGCGTTCTTGCTCTCCAATATTTCTCTGTGGTGGATCCATCAGGTAGAACTTCACAGGTTTGTAGATGATCTTCAGTCATTTATTCTTCTTTGTTACATAGAGGGCAATTTGGATTTGTGTAAATTCCTATTTTATTCAAGTGTTTGGCCAAATAATCGTGTTCTGTAAGCAGTCTGAATTTTGCTACTGCAGTTTTACGTGGGATGTCTGGAATAATTTCACATAATTTAAAAGTTTAATTTGTTCTTTTTATCATTAATGTTTCATGAGACCTTTACGTAGTTTTACTACGAAATTGTGTACATTGCTATTTTATTATTTTCTTCACAGCTTGGGTTATCAGTAGGGGCGGATTAATATGCATTAAAAACGGCCAAGTATGCATGTACGTATGCACCTAAAAATCAGAATATATGCACTAAAAATAACGAAATATGCACTATTAAAATTGAAAAAATATATATAGCCTATATTAAGCAATTTACTAAGAAAATATATTTATATACAGTGCATTAATTAAGCATGAAAATATATTGCTAATAACTCTTTATACAGTATATTCATTTTATGAACAAATATCAAAAACAAAAGTTGTTGGAGATATTTAATTATTTTGTGTTACATTATCAAATCATTTGAAAGAACCGTAACACTTACAAGAGCGTATTTAACATTTATGCTGAGTCAAACTTCTACTTGTATGTAAAATTGAATGGAGATTTCAAATATGTAAAATTTAGTATAGGGTGCTATTTAAAAAAAGTTTAATTTTTTTGCCACACTCTGTACATGAATCAATATTTTTGTGAGATCACAGCCATAAGTTTTAGTTGAATATATCCAACTTTTGTTTTTAACATTTTTTTTATAAAATGAATATATAAAGAGTTATTAGCAATATTCCATACTTAATTAACATACTGTATATTAAACAATTTACTATTACTGATGGTTATTCTGTTATACATAAGAACGTTGAGACACCATCAGTTGTTAAAGTTGTTTACGCTTCAATCCACTGCTTAAGCAGTACACTACCGGTACATTTTTCATCAGCAAACGTTGACAAAACTAATCCAAAATTAGGGATCTAGTAATTTTATAAGATACAATGTACTCAACACGCTGTTAAAGTGTATCTAACTTGTCACGATAATGAAATTAAATATTCTGTTTTGCCATGTTAAACTACACAGATCTACATGAGCTATTACATGACACCTAAAACAAAAAATAAATAATTTTGGACTTACAAAGTTTTCCTCGTGTACTCTTCATTTGTTTTGATTCCTCACGACCCATGCACAAGTTCGATAGTTCAGTTCGGAGACTGTTCGGCAGCGCTAACCGTGGCTTCTTTCTTGCGCTCGGTTTTGTGATTCTGGGGTTGTTCGATTCATTTTTATTTACTATTGTCTCCTGATGAGATTTTCGTCATGTCTTGTTACATTCATAAGCGGTTTTGAGTGAAATCTTCAAAATGTATATTTCTTCCGAATATAATGTATTTGTTGCAGCCAAATGGCCATTTAGATTGCATTTAATTTACTTTTGTTTTGCGTACTCGCTTATTGATTTTGTTCTTTTGGCGCATAGTTCAATATGATAGCGTTCACATTTCTTGCTGCACAATGTACACACGCATGAGTCACTCGGGTCGTGATATGTTCTTGTCTCGCAGATAAGGTGATGGAATCCGTGGACTGCCGGTCTTGTTATTACATGCCTGAGTTCAAAGTTTTCCTTCGTCCATTCTCGGTCTATCATGGCTCCTGTGGCGTAGAATTATATTGGGGTGGCTTCTCTTTTCTCTCTTAGTGTTAACAATAGTCGTTCCGAAGCGTTCGTCTTGGGCAGCATCATGTTTGTCCTTAGGTCTTCAGTAAGGAAGGTCTCCCTTGCGAGTAAATATACAAATCTCGAGCGTGTGTACTCGGAGACTCCCATATATATATATATGGGAGAGTCGGGTAGTATCGGACATCGGGTAATATCGGACAGTGCGTTTCTTTCATCTACCACCGTATGGTAGTACCTGAATGACATGGTTACGTTTCTCTATGCGACATCACAGAAACGTAACCATGTCAATCAGGTACTATCATCGTATGGTAGATGAAAGAAAGTCACTGTCCGATATTACCCGACTCTCCCCTATATATATATATATATATATATATATATATATATATATATATATATATATATATATATAGGATACATACATACATACATACATACATACATACATACATACTCGTACATACATACAAGACGAGTCATAAGTATGTTTGGAAAACGCTTGAGCGTCCTCCTGGATCAAAAATAAGAACAATTCCTTATATGAAAATTTTACGGAAAATGCTTAGGCCTATTTATTGGAGAAATGGTCATACTTTTGTTTTGTTCTTTTTTTGTTATGTCACAAGTAATGTTTGGAAACTTGTCATTTAACGTTTACAAAAGGAGCTCAATGTGTCACCCTCCATTGTTTACACATGCCTGAGCACGACGTACACACGACTGGCGAGTTCGCTCAAACACCATGTTGTCATCACGGATCAATTTTATTGAGGAGTTTGCGGGAAAAACCAGGCAGCACCATTTTTTTTTTAGTTATTTATGCACAGAGGACAAAAAAATACGCTCTGTCGTTTAGTTGAAGAACCAAGTAGTTCCAAGAATTACATTCACAGTTATAATGCATTTTGGACCTGCCTTTTCTGTACATGCTTATTGTTTGGCGGTAAGTTTTTCTTCATTATCTCGAAAAGTACTGAATTGCAGTTGCCTGATTTTTCCCCCAAACCCCTCAATTGGTATGCATTTTCAATCCGTTGCAATAGCTACTCTGCATCATTCACTGGTGTTGCATAGACGACAGCCTTCAAGTGACTCCAAAGATAAGAATCTAATTAGGTGAGGTCGGGTGATCTGGGTGGCCAAGGCACTGGACCATCGCGTCCAATCAAAACAAAAACAATGTACTACTGTCTTGTCACTGTGTTGTTTGTAAATGAACACTAGTACAAAATCGAAACAAAAAGCACAATAATATGATCAGATACTTATGAAAACAAAAGTCATTATTACTATTTTTTTTCAATAAATAAGCATTTTCCGTCAAATTTTCATATCAGAAATTGTTCTTATTTTAGACCCAGAAGTATTTTCCAAACATACTTATGACTCACTCTGTATATAGGTAACAGTTAATTTAGCGGTAAATGAAGTAAATTCGCATTTTCATTTTGGTCACGTTGAGCTCTTTACAAATACACCAAACACGAATGGGCCTATGTTACGTCAATCGGATTACGAAATAAATTGATGCCGTGGACCCAAAAAATGACATCATCTTCGAGCCTCGCTCTGAGAAAGAGGGCAGTTGCGTTCCACTTTGTTGCACATTACCACTACAGGGCTCCATGATCGTCTCTAATAATATTCTAGTGCCTTCGTTGTAAGTCTGCTACTTTAAGAATTATAGCTATCTTCGTTACACCATTATTCGCGTTTATCACATAGCCCGAAGTGCAATCTTTATACTGACCAGAGTTCGTTGACGTATTTCTATGTCAAAATACAATCACAGTCACGAAGCTCAATACGTAGTAAATCTGCATCTATAGAGAGTTGCTAACCACTAGGATCGCTACTATCGCCTCTTTACAGACAATGCGAAATAATACCGGCACAGTATATTGTTCCTAGCAACCTCACAACTCAAGCTTCGTGATTGTATATACTAGACTGTGATACAATCATACAAATAATCATTTTACATCTATGTTACTCGTATTTCCAATTTTAATAGTGGTTTTTGACAATTCCAGGGCGAGTCATCTTGAGAAACATCCTGCTTCCTCTACTTCTGGGGTTCAAACTGAAGCTGGTCACATTAATCCCGCTCATGATAGGCGTGCTGATATTAGTTTCCAAGAAGGCACTTCTGCTTAGCAAGATTGCAGTGTTCGTCACAACTGTCCTGGGCTTCAACTCCCTGTTCTTCATGCAGCAGCAACAACAACACCATCCCACTTCGCAGCTGCAGAGTTCGTTCGGCGACTCCTTCGTGTCGTTGGATCCGCAGACACTTGCATATCACAACAAAGACGACAGTCGACAGATGCATAGCGGTCAAGTGGATGATTTTAGAGAACAAGTTTATAGGGAAAGAGATAGAATTAGTGACATGATCGAACCCAAAGGACGTAGAAATTTTCTATGGGAGGAGTCTCAGAGATCTCACTTCGATCCATTGAATCCAATCAAACGATGATTAATAGGCCAACGTCCCCAATTTAAATTTGGAAAACTTAAATTATAAATATACAGAATGTTGAAAAAAAGATTGGAGACTTGGACAGAAGACATCCGTGTGTCAGATTCATCAGTAATGCTCACAAATTTGACCACATTACACCCTCGTTCAAATCTTTATCCTGGCTGCAACTTAGTAACCGTAGAACACTTCATTCGCTCTCTCTTCTGTTTCGAGTTCTCCACACTTCTACTCCAAATCATCTTCGTTCCCGGTTTAACTACTTATCATCCAATCACAATCTAAACACCAGGTCACAGGAGAGCCAAATCCTAGCAATTCCTGCCCATAGAACATCCCACTATTCATCCTCTTTTACTGTCTCATTCCCCCGTGAATAGAATTCTCTACCTCAGAAGATAGGGGCTGCCAGACAATAACCACTTTCAAGAAAAGGCTAAACGATTTCCTACGGGCACAGTCAAATTGAAGTTATAATTGTGATCGAGTTTAATAATTTAATTTAATTTAGGTATGACTATCATTACCATTATTATTATTATTATTATTATTATTATTATTATTATTATTATTATTATTATTACATAATTATTTTATTGGTGTTGTGAAGATGAAAAGAATTGTCATTGTATTATATTAATTATATATTATATTGTCTTGTATTGTAGTATTGTATTGCTTTGAATTGTATTATATTGTATTGTATTAATTATGTTATAGTCACAGCATTGTAGTAATTTTCTATCATACTGGTTGAGTGGAAGAGAAGGCCGAATGGCCTTAACTCTGCCAGTTAAAATAAACAATTATTATTATTATTATTATTTTTATTATTATTATTATTATTATTATTATTATTATTATTATTATTATTATTATTATTATTATTATTCACCAAGACTTTTAATTATATTAACTCATAATTACTGTCCAAATTAATTACTATTTTATTATTTAATGGAGTAGATGATCAGTCCCAATGTTTTCAAATTCTGCAAGTTTATGGTGGTACCAAATATATTAAATATTAATTAAATTTGGATGTTAAAGCGATCTGAAAGAATAAAAATTGAAACAAAAACATACAAGATACTGCTACATAAATATAATCTTTTCGACAAAAAAATATAAAGTAATATCAGAGAAACGTAAGATTTTCAACAACAAATGTTGATATTTAAAACAAAATTGGTAAAGAGCTAGAGAAAATAGTTGACTATTTTCTCTGTAAAAATTATATTTAGAAAAGGAAAACATATTTGATTACACTGTTGGAATAAAATATTTTATAAATAAATCAGAGTCGTGGTATTAACGTAAAAGAAATATCTGTAAAAATTTGAAAAGTTAATTTATAATAATGGTTCTCATGGTGTCATTGTAATATATTTACAGCATCTGTTTGTTGACTTTATCACCCATTATTATAATCCAATGAGCATGTAATATTAATTATGATAATGGAAATATATATTACTATTGAATAAGTGTTCAGTTAGAAAGGAAGTGAGGCGTTCTCTGGAACAAGAACTTAACTAAAAGATCTTGAATTTGAGATATAGATTTTCAAAAATTTTAAATCTCTTATAACAGCATTGCGCAGAACGACATTCTATTGTTTCTATAGGAAGAAAAGTCTTAGTTAATGTTTTTAGGTATTGCTAGACGTATTGATTTGTGTTTATTTTTCTTTTTCTTTTTTAATCTAGATTAAAATTCCAAGTTTCTTGTTTACGTTAGTTAATTAGTTAGGATACAATTAATTATGATACTTAATCACTCATTTAAAGTTTGTGTGACTGCAACTTGTGTATATTTTTGTGTGGCTTTACTTTGTTTATAGTGTTTTTTTCTCTCTCTTTATTTCTTGTATAGCTTTATTTTGTATATAGTGTATTTTTTCTGTTTATTTCTATTATTGTATTTGTATTCCTCGTGTTGTGGAAGAGAAGGCCTGATGGCCTTAACTACACCAGAATAAATAAATAAATAAATAGATAAATAAACAAATAACTTGTGCAAAAAAAGTTGATGTTTTTGTGGGGGATGCAATATTTTGTCATGAGGAAGATATATTTTTAAGGATTCAATATATGCTGGAAATAAAAAAAAAACGTCGTAAAGTTGTTATTCCAGAGAACTCCTCAATTATATTTTCCACAATTTCCATCAATCTCTGGCATAGGTATAAAAGAATATCCAACAATTTCCGCTGACGTCAATATTAAAGAACACAAATGAAAGAATTAATCCCCATAAATTTCTGTCCCTGCCAATGACTTAATATACTGTATTTGTAAGTAGACCAGTATGAATCGCGAATTCTTAGGTAAATGGTGCTACATTGAAGTATGAGACTATATGAATAATACATTTATTGCAATGGCCAATGCAAGGCTTAGGTCAACCAGCATGCTCGACTTATCCGTGTCACTGGATAACGCAAACCGACTCATAAGAAAATCCGCCTTCTAATAACATATTCAACGACCAATGACCGAGAGACGAAATTTTTCTGCAAATAGCGCAGACTGACTCAGTCGTACGAATAATACTATTTTAATCAGTGGGTATGTGTTACACATCTCCGAGAATTGCCCTTGTACCGTAAGACATCGAGGAATACACGAAAAATATTTAAACCAAATTTTATTTGGTCTACTTACGTAAGACGTAAGTACATACGTAACATGAACCTGGTCATTAATAAACATAACCAGAGTTCAAAGTTTCCACATCAAATGCTTTACTTCGCTACTGAACCTGCAATTTCAAGTGACAACCACGCGTGGCACTTTGATTATTGTTTTAAGAGCACATAATCACATACGAAAGCGGTATCCGCCATCAAACATAGAGCGAATTAAAGACACGTATCGCTTGAACCAAAGGCTATAAGAACAACTGGATTGTAACTTATTATCTTCATTTGTGTGCGAACCTTGCAAGCGATATGTTATCTCTGAAGCTGCTGAAAGAAACACGACTGCGTACATGATATTCACTGTGTGTAAAAAATCTAAAATCGTGTTTAAATATGGAATTAAGTGTAAATGTTATTTGTTTTTTATTCATTTTAGTACTTTGCAATGCGACTGAAATACCTAGAGCTTATTCTTCAAGCACGAGACTAAAGAATGAGAACTTTACAAGTGATGGAAATAATTACGTGGAAAGTCAGTTAAAATTTAACAAGAAGAATAGCAACACAACACCAGTACATCCAATCCCGCATAGTGATACGAAATGGTCACCTTGGACACCGCTACCTAATGGGTACAATGTTAGACACGAATCTTCAGAGAAACATGGAAACATAACGACTTTGAGTGTGAAAAATACTTCAAGCGCTTGGAATTTTGGGGTAAGTGAGAATCGAACTGTGAACCTCACTCCACTTAGTCCTGTGAATAACGAGAAGCTGTTTAATGCTACCAGCAGTAGAAATTCTACAATCAGGTCACATGGAAATGGCACGAACGTAATGAGAAGTTCATCAGATCCAAGGAAGAGCATATTTCATCGTCCTGACCACATGTCTTTCTCCAAGGGAATAACTTATTACTTCTGGGACTCTATTTACTTCATCTTCAAGTGCTTCAAGGACCACTGGAAGAGCGGAGTGGTGGATTGCGTGACGTCTAGAACCACATCACTCTTGGATAACATTTTCGGAGTCGGAAACTCCCGATATCACGAGCTCTTGGGCAAGGAAGGCTTCGATATCCTGCCGTACGGATCCGATCTGGTGGAGTCACCCCGCAACGGCGAAGATGGGCTACGTGAGGGGGAGGAGGACGACGATGAGGAGTATGAGGAGGAAGAAGTTTATGATGAAGGGCATAAGGATTCTAGAGAAGGTAAGCTAAGTAGATAACTCCTGTTTCTTTACTTCATTATCCCTTTCATACTTGAAGTTGGACCTTTTCCTTATCCTCCGTGTTCGAATATTTCATTGTTTATATCTAATTATCCTAGCAAGTACCATGAGTGATATGTGTTCGTTCCATATTCATTGTGGTCTGAGAACTAGTCTCTTATTTTATAAATTTTATTTTATTATTTTCTGATGTTGTTTCTATCATATCCAGTTCCTTCACCATTTGTTATATACAGTGTGTCCCAAAAGTCATGGTAGGGTTTCAGAGGATTATATTTTTTGAATGAATAGAGGTAGAGATAAGGTGACCAGAGTCACATCGATAAAAAAGAGGACACAAAGCTTAAAAAAACGAGGATATTGCTCGAAAAAAGAGGACAAAAATATGTAGACACTTAGATTTAGGTTTATGCCTATATTATTATATAAGAATTTAAATTACGTTAATATCTATTTTATTATAAAATATTTACAGTACATATTTAGGCTTATGAATGAATGAATGAATCAATCAATGAATCAATGAATCAATGACTGAATGTTAGCCATGATGTCCCATGTTGGGCACAGGCCTCCTGTGATGGGGTTAGAACACCCTCGACAGGGATGGCTCAAGTGTACTCGCTTGGTGAGCCAATCCAGGCGAGCTTGTCGTGTCTACCCTACTGTCATGATATGGTTACTAACCCTGTTAAACTTTACTTAGTCTCAGCACTTTGTTCTTTGTTCATTTTATGCACAGTCCACATAATACTAACACCAGCACTTTGACAAACACTGATTGCTATTTACACTATTTAACTAACACTTTCTTAACACTGATTTTACTATTTACAAAATTTATCTCACACTTTCACGAATACTGACTTTACTATTTACACTATCTTAACACTGGTTAAGTTATCTATTTACCATGACCTTTCCTAGTTCCTTCCACAAAACTCTGTTCTTTGTTGTCCTCGGCCATTGCTTCCCCGACTCTTTGGTAAACATGTCAGGACATCTGAGCCGTGGTCTTCCCTGTCCTCTCTTTCCGACGTAGGGGTCCCACATCGTGACTGCATGGGTCCATCTTGTCTGATGTAGTCTCGCCACATGTCCCCCCAGGTTCACTTCGTTGCCGTGGCTCGTTCTGCTGCGTCAGTAGTGTTCGTCAGTCTTTGTAGTGTTTCGTTTGTCATTCTGTCTCGTAGCGTGATACCCAGTATTTTTCTTTGCATCTTCCTCATTTAGGCTTATACTCATATAATATTAATAGTAAATTAGTATCTATTTTATTATAAAGTAATTATGAAAAAATTAAAAATAATGATTTTACAGTTAGCTACATTTGAAAGCCATGGGAACTATAATAAAATCACTAAAGAGAACAGAAAATATCTATTTAGATTTACATTCGCACCTTGATTTACTAGCTATCTCTGAGTATGACCATAACAAGGAGTAGCAGAGAGAGTTATGATCGTTGACAAACAATATATTCCGTCGATGCTGCTGTCACCTACAGGAAAATTACTTGAGAAGGTATCAAACCAGATAATTTCAAAATATCAGACATACAAGTTACAAAAAGGACATTTCTTATTTTATTTTTAAACCCGTCCGGACCCCGGACAAAGGCCAAAAAGGAGGACATGTCCGGACAAAAGCGGACGTCTGGTCGCCCTAGGTAGAGGTAAAAATAAAACTCTTAAAGTTTTTCGTCTGTACTGAGGCACTGAAGGAATCAAAAAACGGTAACAACCGAACAAATTCAATAATTTTCATTGTTACAATTAATTATACAAGATGGATATCCAAACAAAAGTGCAATGTGTTTTGTGGCCTCATCGCTGAACAGCACACGACCTAAAAACTGTTCGTCGTTGTCAGTTTTATTAAGCATATCCACAGCAAACTCTCATACCTTTTGTGATAAAGTGATAATCATCTGAATGAAGTGCATGTAACAATTGAAGTTTATAAGGAATCAGATGAAGACGTTTCTTTAAAACTTTATGAACTGTTGTTTTCGGAAATCCTAATTGTCGGGAAAATTTACGAACTGATTTCTTTGGACTCTGTACAAATGCTCTTCGAACGGCTTCCACCGTTTCATCATTTATCAATGGTCTTTCAGTATGCTTTTTATTCAAAGGCTTCCAGTCTCTTTTAACTGTACAGTATATTCTCGTGTGGTGGTTCTTCGTTAAATACGCGACGAAATTTACGTCGTACACGAGTCTCAGATTCAAATTTTGCCAGCCACAAAACACATTGCACTTATCTTTGGACATCCATTTTGTACAATAATTAATTGTAACAATGAAAATTAATGAATTTTTTCGATTGTTGCTGTCTTTTGTTTCCTTCATTGCCTCAAACTTACAGACGAAAAACTCTGAGAGTTTTATTTTTATCTGGAACCAATATGAAATTTATTACTTACTTACTTACTTACTGGGTTTTAAGGAACCCGGAGGTTCATTGCCGCCCTCATATAAGCCCGCCATTGGTCCCTATCCTGAGCAAGATTAATCCATTCTCTATCATCATATCCCACCTCCCTCAAATCCATTTTAATATTATCCTCCCATCTACGTCTCGGTCTTCCCAAAGGCATTTTTCCCTCCGGCCTCCCAACTAACACTCTATATGCATTTCTGGATTCGCCCATACTGCTACATGCCCTGCCCATCTCAAACGTCTGGATTTAATGTTCCTAATTATGTCAGGTGAAGAATACAATGCGTGCAGTTCTGTGTTGTGTAAGTTTCTCCATTCTCCTGCAACTTCATTCCTCTTAGCCCCAAATATTTTCCTAAGCACCTTATTCTCAAACACTCTTAACCTATGTTCCTCTCTCAAAGTGAGAGTCCAAGTTTCACAACCATAAAGAACAACCGGTAATATAACTGTTTTATAAATTCTAACTTTCAGATTTTTTGACAGCAGACTGGATGATAAAAGCTTCTCAACCGAATAATAATAGGCATTTCCCATATTTATTCTGTGTTCAATTTCCTCCCGAATATCATTATATTAATTGTTATTGTTGCTCCAAGATATTTGAACTTCTCCACCTCTTCAAAAGATAAATTTCCAATTTTTATATTTCCATTTCGTACAATATTCTGGTCACGAGACATAATCATATACTTTGTCTTTTCGGGATTTACTTCCAAACCTATCTCCTTACTTGCTTCCAGTAAAATTCCCGTGTTTTCCCTAATTGTTTGTGCATTTTCTCCTAATATATTCACGTCATCCTCATAGACAAGCAGCTGATGTAACCCGTTCAATTCCAAACCCTCTCTGTTATCCTGGACTTTCCTAATGGCATACTCTAGAGCAAAGTTAAAAGGTAAAGGTGATAGTGCATCTCCTTGCTTTAGCCCACAGTGAATTGGAAACCCATCTGACAGAAACTGACCTATACGAACTCTGCTGCTTCTACCTCTATTAATTAAAAAAAAATATATAATTCTCTGACTTTTGGGACACAGTATATGCAGTATGAACTGTAAATAATGTAATTAATTTCAGGGGGTTATTCTTTGAGATATTTCTAAGAAATAAGTTTAATACAATTTTGTTCGTTTTTTGCTTCCTTTTATATGAAGTATTTCATAGAGTGTTTTGGGAAAGCCATTGATTAATTTCCAATAAGCGCAATCAATTTAAGAGAGCAGTATATTAAGATAATAATTTATTGAAATAACTTCAGTTTTGTCCTTTAAATGTGCAGAACTTAAATCCGAACAAATGTAACTCTTCATTCTGCAAAGGAAATTTACTATGTTACATATGTTCGGATCAAATATCTACACATTTAAAGGACAAAACTAACATTGTTTTGATCATTTATTATCTAATACACTGCTCTCTTAAATTGACTGAGCATATTAGGAATTAAATCAATGACTTTCCCAAAAGACGCTATGAAATGTTTAATATACAACAATTTCTATCTCGAAAAGGAAGCAAAAATTAGCAAAATTTTGTTAAACTTTTTTCCTTTAAAATATCTCAACGAATAATTCCCTGAAATTAATGACATGACTTACAGTACATCCTGCACATATATATATATATTGTACTGTGAGTACTGATTTATAGTCTTACATTTACATTATTTCTCACTTACAGAGTTATCCGAAAGACATAGCAATTTTAAAGTTACTAAAAAAATTTGCACACACGAACAGGATGTTGTTGTAACATAGTAGGCCTATTAGTATTAGGATTTTTTGTCATCTATATTGAATTTAGATAAGAATACTGAGCATATTTTTCAATTTAGAATTTAGACAAACCATTTATTACACGAAAGGGACTACGATAACTTAAATTAGTAGGTAAATAAATATGTTGTAAACATTGTTTTTGTTTCATGGCCAAGAAATTTCCACTCACTGTTCACGTTCACATTTGAGGTGTATTTTATATTCATTCGTAAATATGACATTCATTAATAATAATTTGTGTTCTTTATTCTTGGATACACTCTTTTAATAGCTATACAATCACTGATGAACGTTATTGAACAAGACGTAACAACTACTTCACTGTATTAATATTATAAAATCTTGTGGTAAATTACCTGGTTGACTAGTTTAGTCAGTTAGTATTCAGAGGATGACGCAAACCACGTCGAAATTAGTCAAGCAGGTAATTTACCACAAGAACTTATAATACTAAAACAGTGAAGTAGTTGTTGCTTGTTCAGTAACGTTCATCATTGAATAGTTTTTAATTATATTTAATTTTAGATTCAATGTTAACTCTAGACAATTTATGCGTAAAAAAAATTTGAAATTTCAAATAATTCCCTGTTGGATTTATTTATGTATTAGTACTACAGTTTGAAAAAATAATACATAGATCTAACACTTCAAACATTCATTAACTGAGAAGGATATAAATTGCAGTACAATTACCCAAAATCTTAAAACACAAAACCATACCTTAATAGTACATTATGCAACGAGCCTATAATGGTAGTAATTAAGACGCGAGTATATTTATGAAACGAGCGCAAGCGAGCGGAACCGACCTTGTGCAATATCTCGTAAATTGTGAGATGTGCGCAGACGCGAAAGTATTGATTTTTTCTGAGAAACAAATGTCATTGACCTTGATATAATCTAGAGAGTAAAATAAACATTAATCTTGATATAACCTTGAAATTGATTTAGACATTGAAAAACGAGATGACAAATTGAATTTATTTGAATATTATTTACAATTGACGCTAATTATTATAGTAACAGAAAATAACGTTCTGCGACAGTATTGGATTTCCAGCCTCCGTGACGTTTCGCTAGTTGTCTTTCGATTGCATATCCGAGAATAATCGATACTTGCGCTTTCATATAGCTACAATGGTGTTTTCTGATTGGTGGAACACCTGAACTTTAATGAATAGGTGTACTTTAATGAGGTACATTAAAGGGCTGCTACCAGGTGTATAATTACTACATTTCGGTATGGTCGAGCATAAACTTTTTAATAGTTGTATAATAGCCTACATTTTCACGCCTTCAGAAGAATGAATTCGATGAGAATTTATCTAAGACAGTCAAATGATCATATTGGACGTTGGATATATTTTGATCTGTTCCACAAACAACTTGCATTGTGCATTAAATAAAGATGAAAATAATAACATAATAAAAACCAATTTTTTCTTTTCAAAAATAATTACACATCGTATTGCTCTATTCTCGAACATACATACACACAGACTGTATTGGTAGGTTGTATAACTACATAAATATACAAAGAAATTAATTTATAATTTGACAATGCCAGATTTCGATTACTTGCGACGGAAATTATGAATGCACTTTTAAGGGCTGGTTCACAATAAACCAGGAACGGAAACGACGAGAACGAGAACGTAAATATTTTAAATATATTTCCGTTTTCGTTCTCGTTTCCGTCCACGGTTTATTGTGGACCAGCGTTAATACGTTTTATATTTCTGGAAAAAATTTTCACTATAAAATTTCTCTGTCTAATTATGTACTGAACTACTGAGTTAAAATGATCGACACTATTGCGGAGCCACGAGCTGTTTTGACGTGTCACTCATATTATATAGGAGAAGGTGATATCAGTGCCTATAACTTACTGCATTGATGTGCGCTAGACCCGCTTTCAAATTATAAATGGATCTCTTCGTATAATACTGTATTTAGTTACGTTTTTCAAGTACAAAGTCAAATTTTTCCTTGGCAATGTAACAAAGCAAAGCTATTACATATAGAGGTCCTAAAGGATCTTTACGGTAGTGGTATGTTACATTATGGCTTCTACGTCACGAGACAATCGGCAGTGAGTAGCAGTAAGGATGTCATTCCTATGTTCTGTCCGCCTTTTTCCCGAGGAAATGCCCTTGGTGCTTAGGGCCGTAGTTCGACTAGAGAAATTAGATCAATGGAGAAAATTCATTATCCCTCACGAATCGAACCAGTGACTTTCCATCTTACAACGCAAGCAATGTTATATCAAGTACAGAAATTTTCCGTAATGCTTAGTAAAAAAGCAATAGGGTAAATTAGGGTCTGTTGGACAGTCGGGCATGTTGGACACTTTGTACTTTAACGTGTTACCTCGCCACTTGTAGACGAGGTAACACGTTAAAGTACAAAATGTCCAACATGCCCGACTGTCCAACAGATCCTAATTTACCCTATCAATGTGACCTTTGTAGGTAAAAAGTCCCAAACCTTTAAAAATTCTGAATATCACTAGTTAGTAATTTAATACGTGACTGAACTAATAGTATATTTGATCCTCTTCAAAATGTAATGCTCAATTAACTGTCATTGTTCTGAGTTCATTGTCCATTGTTACGGTGCAGGTGAAGACGATGAAGACAACACTAGCAGAAGGAAGATTAGGAGGAAGCAAAGACGCAAGATGAAATTACTTTTGATGGCGCTCTTATCAACTATGCTACCTTTATTCATTGCTGTCAAACTCAAGTTCTTCATCATGATGTCTCTCGGACTTGGTGTCTTAGGCTTGATTGTTGGCAAAACTATAATGTTTACCATGCTGGCCGTACCTGCAGCGATATTGGCTTCGCATAGAACGGAACCTCATACTTACTGGAGACGGAAGGATACGATACCAAAGCCTCCCATATCCAGATATGGAAGCGAGATTGATCCCCTCGCTGGTGGAAGGAAATTTAGGTGAAGATATAAGCAACAATAAAAATATGCTCATAATTTTCAACTCCACTTCACTTCGCTTTTAAAACTCAAAGATATTATAGAACTGACGGATTCGGGAGTTGAAGAATGATAAAACTTCCATCTTCCGTTGAAATAACGCATTCTTTGCAGCAAAACGTCAAGTTTACTGAACAAAAATAAGAATATCTTATCTTTATAAGATGTTCTTAAAATATTTACCAACCTAGGAACCTTTCATAGAGTATTTTGAAAGTATCTTATTTTAAATAAGATGTTCATAAAATATTTGCCAACAATGAAACCTTCCATAGAATATTTTTAAGTAACTTAAGATGTTCGTAAAATATTTTCCAATAATGGAACATCTCATAGAATATTTATGATGTATCTTACCTTCATAAGGTGTTCATAAAATATTTGCAACAATGAAATCTTTCTTAAGATATTTTTAAATATCTTATCTTCATAAGGAGATCATAAATACATGTCAACAATAAAATACTTCATAGAATATCTTAAGTATTTTGTCTTCATAAGATATTCATACAATATTTTCCAAAAACGGAGTCTTTCACAGAATATTTTTTTAAGTATTTCGTCTCCATAAAGTATTCATAAAATATATACCAAGAACGGAACCTTTCATTTAATTGCATAAAACCCTCTCTTGAAAGTTTATACATGGTTGAATAATGAAAAAAAAACACTAAAAATATATGTAAGCATTAAGCAGAAGACAAGTCTGAAACACTCCGTAAGAAATTACGTTCTACTAATACAGTGGGTGATCAAATTATTAGAGACACTTGGTAAAAATAGGAATTTCATCTTCAAATTCACATAAAACACAAGTAATTTGGATTTTCTTAACTGGAAAAGCTTTATTACTCTAAATAGTGTTTTATATACAATATTATTACATATTTAATTGTGTAATAATGAATATGGAATGAAATAAACAAGAAAACTAATACTTTGTCACACATCCCTTTGCAGCAATTACAGTTTTAACTCTCTTTGGCGTACTAGAATGCATTGAAGACAATTGTTTTTAATTCCTTGGCTGTGATGCCACATATTGATCAGTTTTTCTATTAAAGATTGTTTATTTGTAATAATTTCTGAATAAATTTGCCTCTTCATTAGCTCCCAAATATTTTCAATCGGATTAAGGTCCGGAGAGTTACCAGGCCAATCCAGAACCCTAATTTTGTTATCAGACAGGAATTTTGTCACCTTATTTGCCTTGTGACAGGGCACAGAGTCGTGCACGAACACAAAATCACCATCTGGAAACCATTCACGGACTTGTGAAAGAAGCCGGTTCTTCAGAGCCTTTATGTATTGATATTGTCTCGTCATTCCTTGAACAAAATACAGACGACCAGTTCCATGACCACTAATCACAGACCACACCATGATGCTTAGAGGATGTTTAACAGTTTTCTACATGAAAAGGCGCCAATGAGAGATGCTAGAATCAACATATCTTCTATGACAACCCGTCGGAGTGTCAAAGAGTTAGGGTTTTCATGTCGCACTCCAACCAAGAAACCATTCCTGAAACCATACATGGTGAAGAAGCGTCTCTCTTGGGCAAAGCAGCATCAATTTTGGACTGTGGATGATTGGAAAAAAGTGAGTTGTTTGTCACTCACATGATTTCTATGTTAGTCACAATTTTACTTTGTGCAAATGTGTTTTATGTAGGCCTAGTGTTTATTCCTTTTTGCAGGTGTGTTCTTCAGATGAATCTACCATACAGATACTTGCTGACAAATCTGTGTTCGTTAGAAGGCGCAAAGGTGAAAAGTACAATAATGACTGTATTATGAAAACTGTTAAACATCCTCTAAGCCTCATGGTGTGGTCTGCGATTAGTGGTTATGGAACTGGTCGCCTGTATTTTGTTCAAGGAATGATAAGACAATATCAATACATAAAGGTTCTGAAGGAACGGCTTCTTTCACAAGTCCGTGAATGGTTTCCTGATGGTGATTTTGTGTTCGTGCACGACTCTGCGCCCTGTCACAAGGCAAATAAGGTGACAAAATTCCTGTCTGACTACAAAATTGAGGTTCTGGATTGGCCTGGTAACTCTCCGGACCTTAATCCGATTGAAAATATTTGGGAGCTAATGAAGAGGCAAATTCATTCAGAAATTATTACAAATAAACAATCTTTAATAGAAAAACTGATCAATATGTGGCATCACAGCCAAGGAATTAAAAACAATTGTCTTCAATGCATTTCTAGTATGCCAAAGAGAGTTAAAACTGTAATTGCTGCAAAGGGATGTGTGACAAAATATTAGTTTTCTTGTTTATTTCATTCCATATTCATTATTACACAATTAAATATGTAATAATATTGTATATAAAACACTATTTAGAGTAATAAAGCTTTTCCATTTAAGAAAATCCAAATTACTTGTGTTTTATGTGAATTTGAAGATGAAATTCCTACTTTTACCAAGTGTCCCTAATAATTTGATCACCCACTGTACTTTCGTAACTTTCTTAAGTGTCGTTAACGGAAGAAAGACAGATACGTAATAGCTTACACTGTAGAAGGGGCTAGGTATATATAGAAAGTCATATTTTAAGTGGACTGTATCATTGTTCACTGCTGTTTTTTTTAATTTTCTACCCTGTCACTATAAATTCAGTAGGAGAAGGAAGTCGAAGAAATTACGTTCAGATTTAGTAGTAGTAGTAGTAGTAGTAGTAGTAGTAGTAGTAGTAGTAGTAGTAGTAGTAGTAGTAGAAGTAGTAGCAGTAGTACCTATTGAGAAAAAATGATGGATGACGTAGAGTAATCAAGTATATAATTTAGAACTACTTGAATACTTTTAAAGTAAATTTTATTTTTCACAGTTAACCATTAGAGAGGGACTTGAATCTGAAGATTTTGGAAGGTTCCTTTGAAAGGTCTTCTACTGATATAAAAGTGTTTACATTTATGTCAAGCTGTTTCTTAATTCCTTTCAATCATGTATCTAAAACATGTTTTTTACAGTTGTTCTAATGAAATATTTCCATAGACAGTAAAGTTTTATACTACCATGGAATAATTAGTTTTAAACTCTAGGGGACTTAGAATGTGATATTTATTAATTCAAACGTAGTTTTAGTGTTAGATTTAAGTTTTTTTACGATATTTTGTATAAATATATTATTCATACAGTAACAATATAATAACAGATTCGTATTTCATCATTTATGTTATTGAATTTAAATGTATTTCAAGTATTGCAATGTTCAAAGAAAAATCATGAAAATACACAGTACTATAAAACAAATGTTTCAATATTATTTTCATAACTTAACAATAAATATACCAACTTATAATATCCCGACCAATTCAGAAACTTTCTTACAGCAAATTTGTTTAATATGAACTGGGGATCCGGCATGTAAAATTTTGCATGCAGAACTGAAGTGTTCGGTGTAATGCCGGTTAGAACTTCAAAATTATTCTTGAAGAAAACATGAGTTTGTAAAACAAATCAAATATGCAATTAATATGTTTTCATACATTAATATACAGTACATGATTTTTGGAAAAGAAAGTTATATGATTAGATACATAGCAGTCTTGTGAGAAAACTAAATATGTTTTTGATGAGATCTTCAAAAGTTCTTGACAGTTTTCACGTAATAGTATGACTCTTTTCCTGTATGTAACACCTGTTTTCTGCACCGAACACTTCACTTAAAGATCCCTTGTTCACAGCCCGTCGTAAGAAGATCAGAAGAAAGGACCGGCGGCGGAATCGAAAGGGGAAGCACGTGCTCAAGATCTTGCATACGGTGATATCGACAGCTCTGATGTCCCTCCCAGTCATCTTAGCCCTTAAACTCAAATTCTTCATGTTGTTATCGATCGGAATCGCTGCTCTGTCGCTGGTGTCCGGAAAGGCCTTCATCCTCAGCATGGTGTCCTTCGTCCTTGCTATAGTGGCAGTCCTCAAGAAGGCATCACACAAGGGCTATACCATCAGTCGCATTGACGAATATCCTCAGATATCACATAGAAAAGGATTAGAGTATATTCATCCTGGTGAGAAATCAGGTGTGAATTACTTTATGTAATACAATAAATTATATATTTTAAACAGAAATTACAGGACAAAATAACAATTTGAATCTTCCATCAAATTAAGTAATAGAATAACTCTTATCGGGTTCTCAGCCAGGTGAGTTGGAGATTTGCTTCCAAGCTGGTGTCTACAAAATACCTTGTGAGTGTGGGAAATGCTACATCGGGCAGACGGGACGCACCATTATGGAACATCAACGCAGCATAAGACTATATTACCCCGATAAGTCTGCAGTAGCCCAACACAGTCTAGAAACTGATCACAAGCTAGATTTCGGCGCCACCATCATCTTGGACAAGACATCAGGTTACTGGGACTTGGTTATCAAGGAAGCCATCGAAATCCAGCTAGATGGCAATAATTTCAACAGAGACGGGAGTCTACAGCTGAGTACAGCATGGAAACCTGCCATCAATACGCTTAGACCACCAGCACACGGCAGACAGTCGGGACCAGCAATTAGCTTCTGATTCGCCACCGCTTCCACCAATCAGAATGCGCCTGGCGGTCGGGACTAGGAACTAGCTCCTGATTGGCCCGCAGCGGGAAGCCCTACTATTGCATATATACCGGCTAGACATGGTCCCACATCACTTCATTCCCAGAAGAAGATGGCAGAGCTAGCCGTCGAAAGATTGGAAGCAAATCTCCAACTCACCTGGCTGAGAACCCGAGAAGAGTTATTGTACATCAAACGCCGGGAAAGTCTCAAGTCATACAAATTAAGTAATGTTTGAAACGAGATTAAGTATTTCGGAAATCGCTCGGTGACATTGCAAAATTCTTGCTAAATCTACCAGTTTTGAGCATTGTGTAAAAAGTACAGAGTAATTATGGTAAAAATAAACTTCTTCTGATAGTTCGAACTTACAAATAATTCCAACACTAATTGTCATTAAAGAAATAAGATGTTGAGGCTTATAAACAAATATTCTTTCTGATTCAAAACAATATGAAACATGTACCAATACAATTAGTAGTACTTAAAAGAAAACATTGCATAACGTTGAGAAAGTAAATCAATTTACTAATTATTTTGCGTGAAAGATTTATTACAAAAAAGTTTAATGTATTTCCTAAATTTTGTCTTAATTTAGACGTTAATTCAAATATATAATTAACAATTACTTTGATTACTAATATAAGAAATGATTAAGAAATATAAACTGTACAGAATGTTACAAAATTACGATGATGAGTCCTGTGACAGGAAAGATAAACTGGATAATTTATCCTAAATGCTTATTCCATAAATAGTTCAATTTTGCTGCCATAAGAGACAAAAACATGCGTTTAAATTAAAAGAAAATATTCCTTTTACTAATATATACAGCATGTTTCCGGTTTAAATTTTAGCATCAATGTGCATGCTTCTCGTCTCATTTTAATTTCGTTTAACTCAAAGCAGCTATATTCAAATTTCTCTGACAATGGGGTTGTTTATTCAAGAATTATAAAATTATGAGAATATGAGAACATCCTGACAAGTAACGCCCAGAGAGAGAGAGAGACAGAATTTCAATAGGATTTAACTACGTCGTTTTATTTATATGAAGAATCCACTGCAAGAATGATGGATGTCACTTTCTTGTCGAAAATGAACCAAGACTGTCAATGCATAGCTTAAGACACATAAAATGTACATAGAGAGTTATATGGTATTAAAACTGATAGTCATTGTCCAGTAATGATCGGAAAATCACAGTTACGCTTTGAGCGCTAAGCATTTCAAACTTTCAATCGCTTCTCCTGCAAAATGTATTCCAAATGACATCCATCATTCTTGCAGTGGACTCTTCATATATTAATTTAATTGATACAAATCCAAAGTTCAAGAAAATATAGACATTTATAACAGTAACACTGTAAGTCATGAGAAGTATATATCCTTATATGTTAATAATTATTACAGATGTTCTGTTCAGCAGTTTGACGAATTATGCTCGAAACAACAATAACTGACTTCTCTCGCGAGTTAAATCTATATTGAATTAACTAAGAAGTAAAGCTTCTGAAGTATTAACAATTTTCTGAAACATTCTTTATGTGATAATAGAATAATAGCAATTTCATACAAGTTTCAGTTATATACTATATCGCTAAAATAAATGCAAATAGATTTGCAATTACATTTCGTGTAGAATTTTACTTTTAATTTACTGAAATTAAAAATAATGCATGGAGAAAAATTATAGGATCGAGACATTTTCTCGCAATTAAAAAACATATGATCGACAATATTCGTGAAACAAGAGATATTTTGAAAAAAATTTAATGGCGCTCTTGTGAAGTTTTATCTGTAAGAAAGAATTAATTTCTTTATACTCTTAGGCAGAGAGGAGTTCTTAAATGGTTTGGATAGAAAATCGTCTATTTAATCATTTTGTTTTTAAGCAATGAAAAATTATAGTGGTTTAAGAAATTATTAATTAACCAATATACAAAATATGATCTGAAGGTTACAATGTTCTCACTTAAGTGAATGAAGCCAGAATACGTACAGTAGCCTATATTCAATACTCACTACAATCTTGTACCTGCTGAACATCAATTGAGACATCAGAACCATAGTGATCTAAAGGCCGATTCCACCAACATGTTACAATTCACAATTAGCTAATTGTAATTTAACTTAAATACAGAAGTTAAATTGTAATTAATTCGTTTGCATTTCACCAAATTAATACGCATTTAAAATAAAGTCAATTAATTTAATTCCCAATTAAGTCACCCCGACCTTCGGAATAATGATAAAATCGTAATTCGAAGGAGGCCATGTGCCATGTTAATGTAAACAGTGACATATATAGTGAGTTCATTTGTTATATTACCACAATAAAAAGTCGTAATAAACAGAGGTAACCTTAGAACATACCAAAATCATCCAAAACAAAACAAACAAAAAAAAAAAAACACGGATGGGTAGACTTTAGAAGGAAAGAAGAAAGGTAGGAAATAAGTAGAAAGAGATTTCAATGCAAGAAAAACTCATCCCAATGTCGTCAGCAATATTGAAGACAAAAGGGGACAATATGAAAGTAAATAAAAGGAAATTTCATGCAACAAGCACAATAGAAAGACTTGATGAATTTTCGCTATTCCAATGCCTTCAAATGTAATATTAGACCTACATGATAAATATGTTATTCATATTACTCTAGTTACCGTATTTTAGGCAACTGAAGATTGATTAAATATTTATTTAATAAATGAATCGTTTAAATAATGTTATGAAGTGCTTAACTATCAGTTGGGAATTCTAAATGATCTTCTGCACTATTCAAAATATGAAATGCTTATGTCTTACTTAGCCTAAACTGTATTTGCAAATCTTTTTCGTGCAATGTATTAAAATAATCTTCTCTTTAGGAAATTATCGTCGCCCATCTTGGTAAGAAATTATCATTTTCAAATATCAAGTCCATCTTTGTACTCGCCATGATGAAATTTGTAGTTAATGATGGATTAATTATTTAAATGACGAAATATTAACTTAAATGTAGTTTAATGAGAGCTTAAAGTCAAATTTTTTTTGGTGAAATGCATTGTCCTTTTAAGTGTCAATTAAAGAGACTTTAAGTAACAATTAAAGTTAAATAAGCTCGGTGAAATCGACCCTAAGTAGCATGGAAGATATTCTGAGATATTTAACTTTGAAAATTGGGAGACAGGCCTAGCATACCTTCAGTTCACGTAGTAATCTTTTTGCCCAACATAATGAAAGTAGGTGATGGAGCTCATATCACTCAGTGCGAGAGTATATATAATCTTTAGGTATAAACCAGTGCACTTTTATCATTTTTCGTAAATTTGTTACTTACGTCACTGTGGTTCTAATGGCCTCAATTAACGAGAATAAATCTCAAATAGGTCTTCAACAAGATACAACTAAAATATTGTGCTAAGTGCAATCTCAAGTAGTTTAACGTATGTTCCCTAGTTATGTTCCTTAGATATGAAATATTCCTTTTTATGCTTTATTTAGTTCCCTGGTAAAAGAAATATAAGCAATAAAAACATACCTTTACCTCGATGGAAATATATCCAAAATTATTTTGGATAAATAATTTAAAGCAAGGCAGTGAAATTTAAATAAATATTCCTACAGTTGTATGCAAGGTTCCTTAAATATTAAAAATGCGTAAGGTTGATATCTTAACATATTAACAGAATAACTAAAATTATTTACTTCTAATTTATGAGTATCGGGTTATTTAAGAGTCAGAATACTTTTGAAATTTCTAGAGGTTTGTTCAAAACGTTTAGTTGAAAATAAAAATAAAGTTTTATTCACAAAAATTGAAGACCTCCCTCAAAGAAGGTTGTATATCACATTTTTGACAATGTTGAATTTCTGGTGGTATAAGGTTGTACATCAAGGAACTGACAATTTTTTCTATTTTCTGTAAAAAACATACAATTATGATATAGAACCTTCTTTGAGGGAGGTCTTCAATTAATAAAGTATAATGCATTCTATATATATATATATATATATATATATATATATATATATATATATATATATATCGACTGCTATAAAAGGATTTCTACTTTTGAATAATCCGAAGAAATAAATAATGCTTCATATTATAAAAAATTACGACATATATATGAATGTCGTTAGTGCTGTTTGAAGTTATAATATTTTCCACGGGTACAGTTTTATTGAGCCAATATAGTCACAAGCTAGCACAATGTTCAGTACCTATATTCTTTCAGACTTTGTTAACAGCGTGTTCGTCTGTGAAAGCTTCCAAATTTTCCTATTGAAATTATTACTAGTTTCTTATCTTGAACTCTTTGGTTGATTTCTTCCGGTTAATATAATCTATATTTTCCCTTGGTTTGTAAAATAAACCGTATTAATTTTATAATATAAGAGTTAACACGATATATATCATTATGGTATCATGTTATCATTTCCTTGTAGTTAGTGTACAGTACCTGCTCATAACTATGCTTGTTAACAGCTAGTAGCTACTATTAATCAAATTAATAGCCGGGCTAAAAGTACACATAAATAAAATAATTGTACATTATAATTTTGTGACGTAAAGCGCAATCCATAGAATAACTCTCCGAGATTTGGTCTGTCGTACTTGCAGAGTCACTGTTGCGTCACCTACCGCAGAAGCGCAGGAACAGAATGAGGACAGATTATGCATCAGTCGTTTCCTTGCCAGTCGACATGTGGACGCCACAGCGTAAAGTGCAGTGCGTGCTGATTTTCATGGTATGGAGAATTATTTCAGCACCGAAATCAGCTCTTTTGTTGCAATAGTCTGGTTTAAGAATGTCGTGAATGAGGAACGTGCAATTTCCTACTAGTCTGTCTAATTGACTTCTGTGGGCTTCTAGTGATTGACTGATGCACATGAGCCACAATCTCTTCTGTCTAATGCTTTTTAGGATATTTTCCTGTTCCCCCCCACCCCCCACAAATCAAGCTTCCAGACTAACGTAGAGTTCTGGCCATTCGTAAATATATTTGCATGTGAAAGGATCCACATTCCGTTCCCTTCGTGCACGACATTGAACATGTCTGTAAATGATTAAATTCTAGAAACCACAGCACGCACTGCACTTTACGTCGTGGCGTCCACATCTCGCTTGGCAAGGAAACAACTGATGCATAACCTGTCCTCATTCTGTTTCTACGCTTGCGCGGCAGGCGACAAAACAATGACGTTAACAAGTATGACAGCACAAACCTCGGAGGGATTTTATACCAATTTATTGCGCTTTACGTTACGAAATTATAATATGCAATTCTAGCATTATACGTTGTAATTTATGTATATCTTCAGCCCGAGCATTCTGTATAATGGAATATGAGAAGTAAAATATATGAATTAAGTCTGAAAAATAATAAATAATGAGATATTTCCTCAAAAATATTACAGTAGAACATTGTAAAGATATTATACTTCAATTCCATGTAGAAAAATGTTGAATATCTATTCAGATTTTAAAATTGTATTAGAATATACATAAAAAGATATTATTTAAAGACGATTTTAATGTGAGAAGTACTGTTGTCGACACTAAAGTAAGAGAAATTCAAATTTTAAATCTTGGGTGAAATATGCCAATTGGGCAATAATTAATTAATTCTCTCATTACTATCTTTAAGATATGGATTTCCCTATTCATCAAACTATATTACATTTTGACTATTATTTGATAATGGTTATTTTCAAAACATCAGGGTCTCTTGGTGTAGGGACACGCATAAATAAATGTGTCATATTTTAATAACAGGCTCACGTAAGACTATTAGAAACAACTGTTAGATTTAAGTAATTTATTGACCTATAGCAGACCTCAGAATAGAATGATTAGTATGTAAGAAGTATCATGTCATTGAATGTGTGTTGTATTTTAAATTATTACCTGTATTTAATTATGTATGTAAGTTATCTATTAATTTATTTAATAAATATAATAATGCTAAACAATGATTAATGTGAGAAAATGTTTTATGTCTTAATATTATTACTCCCTTTTTGAATTCTCCTTCCACTTCCCTGTTCCTTATACATAGTTATTTACAATGTAAGTGTTAAAAATTTAATTTTACTTTGTCAGCAGTGGTGTTGCGGAAAGGAGGTAGCAGGCTGACGGAAACAACCCTACAAAAAAAAGTGTGTTTCGTACTCTACTTTTTTTTAGACAACCATTCGTCTATACTGGTATACGACTTTTCACTATTGCATTCTCTCTCACTGTAATAGTGAAACTTCAAACTTTAACACAAAAAACAAGCAGTGTTAGGTATAGCTTAGCGGCAGAGCATTCGATTACAGTTCGAGGTGTGTCTGATTCAAATTCGAATCCGCCCTAATATTTTATTAATATATATATATATATATATATATATATATATATATATATATATATTCATTCTTAATTGTTTCGTACAGTTATGAATAAAGTAGTTGTTCCAGTGATTATTTTAATTTATATAAGTTTTTTTAAATAAAAACTGTCATTTTTAAAAGTAGGTCTAAATTGTTTGAACTGCATTGTTAATCGATTACGATTGCTGTTGTATGACCCTGATGGGAAACAAATTGATAATCAGTGCATTGAAAGTAATTGTTAAAGATGCTTTCCGCACTAGTATCCAATGTATTTTTCCCACACTACCGTAAAAGAGTACATATTTAGCATGATTGCCTACCGTTAAAAATCTACTTTTAGGAATGGCTGTCTAAAAAAATAATATAATGCTCAGTCTGCAAATAATTGTGTAAATTATTTTAAATATATTAGACGAAAGCAATAAAAAATGTATTCAAAGGAAACGAAACTTATGAAAAGATTGAAAGTGATTTTTATCCTTTATTTAACGATGCTTATTAACTGGTTACTAACGTTCATAGAATTATTAGTGATAGCGAGTTGGTATTTTGATGGATCAAAGAACTTACCATGGAATTACCTAATGTCACATTGCCTGTCAAGTAATAGGCCTAGTGGCCTGTTACGGTCCACCGCCATCTTCCGGATGATCGTCCCACAGATCTTTTTCCTCCGGAAATGTACCGCAGCATATGTTTTGATATCCTGGAACGTTACATTCTATTAAAGTGTTGTAACCAATTTTGTCTACAGCCACGGAGATATTCAGCTGTAGGGGCTATTTTGAGTTCAATAACTATTGCTACATTTCGTTTGTAATCTAAAAGGCTGCATCCAGTAACTCTTCTAAAAAATCTCATAACAATAGATGTTAAGCGTTTTTCATCTTCAATTCATATGTCCATGCTTCACTACCATAACAGAGGGTGGGTCTTGCCACAACCTTATGAGCTTTCAATCGTGTATATTTTTTAGTCTTCGTCGTTCTGAAAACTTGGTTAAAGTACAGTAGAACTGAGTTTTTGGCCAAAATAGTAAAATTACATATATATATATATATATTTTTTTTTTTTTCTAAATAAATTGTTACCTTATACATTTGTTAAAATGCTGTCCTATATTTCTGTAGTGCTCGGGAAAAGTAGCACAAGTGAAAAATGTTAATTTTACAGGAGAAGAAAAAAAAACTGTCTTCACACTGGTTTATGTCGATTTAATTTTCTTTTGTATGAATTATTATAATGGGAGAAATACTTATGTCTCTTTTCCCAAGCGAGCAGATGTTCCGTAAGTTGACAATAAATTAAGAAAAAATGTTTGTGGAAACTGACTTATGTCACTTTTCCCGAGCACTGCAGATTTAGCCCCTGCACGCTGTTTTTAAAGGTCTGGCGGCCAATTTTTAAATTCTACAGGCAAGTCTTTTAAATCTACTACACAAACTAAAAATTTTATTTTCTCAAAACTACGTTTTTGGTCAATTAAAAGGTCCCTAGCGGCTCCATTTGCTCTGATTTACATGAAACTTTGCAAGAATATTCAGAATACTCCAATACACAAAGTAATCTATATAATCATCTCTTTATTGAAAACTTTTCATTACATTAATTTTTAAGCTTAACGAGATATAAGTGCTTCACATACAATTTTAAAATTCAATAACATGTCTTAAGCCGTCAGGGATGTTTTGAATTTACGCTTAAGTTAATAGCATTAAAATAAGTGAAAATTAATATCTAAGTAACTAATGCATGGAACTTGATTAAATTTGGCACTATTACTTAAATGTGCAGACACAACAAGCCCATCGAATTTGAAAGCAATTGATCAAAAACTTTATAAATTTCAAAACTCAGTCCCAGTGTCCCTTAAATTATCTAACATTCATCTCAAAATTGGGGAAAACCTTTTCATGATATTAATTTTTAACTTTAACGAGATATAAGTGCTTCACATACAATTTTAAAATTCAATAACATTTCTTAAGCCGTCAGGAATGTTTGGAATTTACGCTTAAGTTAATAGCATTAAAATAAATAAACATTAATATCTAAGGAGCTAATGCACGAAACTTGATGAAATTTGGCACTGTTACTTAAATGTACAGACACAACAAGTCCATTGAATTTGAAAGCAATTGATCAAAAACATTAAAAGTTTCAAAACTCAGTCCCAGTGTCCCTTAAATTCATCTCAAAATTAGGGAAAACCTCGGAAAAAATCAAACAGGCAATAAGCCCGAATAGGATTCGAACCCACATCCGAGCAAAGCCTCACAGCACGACTCCCGCTCGTTAACCTCTGAGCTACACCGATGGAGTGATGATACTAGCGATGATAATATTGATGACTAGGTCAATAAGAATCCAAACATTTTGAGTACGGAGCAAGACCTTCTGGAGAGATATTTCAATAACTGATTATATTACCTAAGAGTCCATACCTGCGGAGTAACGGTCAGCGCGTCTGGCCGCGAAACCAGGTGGACCGGGTTCGAATCCCGGTCGGGGCAAGTTACCTGGTTGAGGTTTTTTCCGGGGTTTTCCCTCAACCCAATACGAGAAAATGCTGGATAACTTTCGGTGCTGTACCCCGGACTCATTTCACCGGCATTATCACCGTCATTTCATTCAGACGCTAAATAACCTAGATGTTGATACAGCGTCGTAAAATAACTCAATAAAATAGAACATATTAGCTAAGATAAGCTGAATATTTTTGTTTCGACTGGAGATGCAGCTACGCAGGACGGATCTAAGCAACACACAAACCTATATTATTTGTACTTAGCCAATCCAACGAGTTGTGCTGGAAGCAAGGCATGAACAAAATGCGCACACCTCGCAAGCACGTAACAGCGGCGGTGTGTCGTCAATACAACGGTGACACCGCGCGACCCCTGACATTTGAACGCGGCACTCCGCATGCACCGTTATTCCTTAACCCCATAATATTGCATGTGCGCCTCACACATCCTTCGTAGTCCCAAATTTTATAAAGGGCCGAGCACAAATTCATTTTATTGTACTATATGCGTAGGAAAAGAAACAAATACCAAGTTAAGAACTATGGTTATCACGAAACACTAAGAGCACTCACAGAGAAAAGTTGGTAAGTACTGAAATAAAGTGACAGAGGAGTCGCAGGATCCTCGTAATGTTGTGAAACATTTGTGCTCTCTGTTGAGTAAGGACTGGCTCTGTAAGGATTGTGTATGTAATTGAGAGTGAAAAAATATTTTTATATATATAATATATATATCGGACAAACTGACAGATCATTTCAAACACAATACAAGGAAAAGACACAGCAATAATCAAATCATACAATACCTTCACCTTACTTACTTACTTACTTACAAATGGCTTTCAAGGAACCCGCAGGTTCATTGCCGCCCTCACATAAGCCCGCCATCGGTCCCTATCCTGTGCAAGATTAATCCAATCTCTATCATCATATCCCACCTCCCTCAAATCCATTTTAATAGTACCTTCCCATCTACGTCTCGGCCTCCCCAAAGGTCTTTTTCCCTCCGGTCTCCCAACTAACACTCTATATGCATTTCTAGATTCGCCCATACGTGCTACATGTCCTGCCCATCTCAAACGTCTGGATTTAATGTTCCTAATTATGTCAGGTGAAGAATACAGTGCGTGCAATTCTGCGTTAGGTAACTTTCTCCTTTCTCCTGTAACTTCATCCCTCTTAGACCCAAATATTTTCCTAAGAACCTTATTTTCAAACGCCCTTAAGCTCTGTTCCTCTCTCAAAGTGAGAGTAAAAAAATCACAACCATACAGAACAATCGGTAATATAACTGTTTTATGAATTCTAACTTTCAGATTTTTTGATAGCAGACTAGATGACAAAATCTTCTCAACCGAATAATAATAGGTATTCCCATATTTATTCTGCGTTTAATTTCCTCACGAGTGTAATTTATATTTGTTATTGTGGCTCCAAGATATTTGAATTTTTCCACCTCTTCGAAGGAAATCTCCAATTTTTATGTTTCCATTTCATACAATATTTTGGTCACGAGACATAATCATATACTTTGTCATTTCGGGATTTACTTCCAAACCTATCTCTTTACTTGCTTCAAGTAAAATTTCTGTGTTTTCCCTAATCGTTTATGCATTTTCTCCTAAGTTATTCACGTCATCCGCACAGAGAAGAAGGTGATGCAACCTATTCAATTCCAAACCCTGTCTGTTATTCTGAAGTTTTATAATGGCATATTCTAGAGCAAAGTTAAAAAGTAGAGGTGATAGTGCATCTCCTTGCTTTAGTCCGCAGTGAACTGGAAAAGCATCAGATAGAAACTGGCTTATACGGACTCTGCTGTAAGTTTCATTGAGACACATTTTAATTAATCGAACTAGTTTCTTGGGAATACCACATTCAATAAGAATATTATACAATACTTCTTTGTTAACAGAGTCATTAACCTTTTTGATATCTATGAACAACTGATGTATTGCACCTTTATACTCCCTTTTTTTTTTCAATATCTTTCCTATATATAAAAATCTCATCAATAGTCGATGTATTGCGCCTAAAACCGCACTGATGATCCCCAATAATTTCATCTACGTACGGAGTTAATCTTCTCAAAAGAATATTGGACAAAATTTTGTTCGACGTCAACAAAAGTGATATTCCTAATACCTTCATCTACACAGATTAAATTACAAACATCAACCACAACTACAGTAACTTAGAAACATTTAGCAACGTTTTCCACTGCTGAGGAGACAAAGTTCTTTTACATATCATAGATCTACCACATGGGACCCACAACCGCGAGCATGTGACTTAATGGCCAGCATGGTAATCAGAAGACCATCTTGGATGATTAGAAAGATATTGTATGAAAAATAGAAGGGATGAATGGTATGAATGAGCACAAGATAAGGAGAAGGAAAGGAAATTATGAAGAGAATGGGTGAGTGGAGTAGGAAGAATAAGAGAAAGGGAGAGAAGGAAAGGAGAACGAAGGACAAATAAAGAAGGGGGAAAGTGTGAAAAGAGGAGAGACTCGAAGAGACATGATGGAGTAGTTGAGGACAAAGGAAAGAAAAAAAAAAGAAAATGAGTGACAAGAAAATGAAAGAAAATAAAATACAAGGAAAGAAAAGCAAAGGAATTGAAAGCAAAAAATCAAAGTGAAAGAAAAGAAAAGGAAACGAAAGGGAAGCAAAGGAAGGAAGAGAAAGTAGAGAGGAGGTAAAATAAGCAAAGAAAAACGAAAGAAGGGAAATTAAGGAATAAAAAGCAAACAAATGGAAAGCAAAGCAAGTTAAAGCAAAGAAAAGAATAGTAAGAGAATCAATGAGAAGGAAAGAAAAAAAAGCAAAGTAACGAATGGGAAAGCAAAAGAAAGAAGGGAATTTGAAGAAAAGGAAAAGATAACAAAAGTAATGTAAAGTATAGAAAAAGAAAGCAAAGAAAAGGAAAGAAAAGATAAAAAGGAAAGGATAAGAAAGGAAAGGAAAGAGAATGCTAACATAGGGAAGGAAGAGAAAGGAAAGGACAGTAAAGGAAGTGAAAGAAAAACAAAGGATTGGAAAGAAAAAGAAATTGAAGGATAATAAAGGGAAGGGAAGGGAAGGGAAGGGAAGGGAAGGGAAGGGAAGGGAAGGGAAGGGAAGGGAAGGGAAGGAAAGGGAAGGAAATAAATTGGATGAGAAGGAAAGGAAAGGCAATGGAATGAAAGGAAAGAGAAGGAAACGAAATTAAGAGAAGAGGAAATCCTACCCGTGAGTAAATAAAGTTGAGTTTAATGTGAACAATTAGGAAGCAAGGGAAGGGAAAAAGGAGACGACTTTGGAAAATGAAAAGGGAAAGGAAGGGAGATGAAAAAGATGAAAGGAAGTTGATGAGCAAGAAGAGAAGATTTAAGTGTGCTTAAATGCGACAGGCTCATGTCAATAGATTTACTGTCATATAAAAGAACTCCTGCGGGAAGAATAATGCTGGAACTGATCAGAAAGAGAAAAATAAATTAGCTTGGTCACAGGATAAGAAGAAGCTACTTACTGAAGGATGCACTGAAAGGAATGGTGAATGGGAGACTAATTCGCGGCAGAAGAAGAAATCAAATGATAAACAATACAACATTAAAATACTTACATGGTTCGTGACAGAGATGAAGAGGAATGCGGAAAATAGGAAAGATTAGGGGTTGCTGGGTTTGCAGTGAAAGGCTGCCCGTTGTTAGAAAACTATGAATGAATGAAAAAGAAAGCTGTTTAGGAAAGACAACAGAAAGAGGAATGGAGCAAGAGATGGAGAAATGGGAAATAGGGAGGAAAGAATGTGAAAGTAAAAAATAAAAATAATAAAGGAGTGTAGTCTACAGATACGGTAAGAACATCGGACGAGGACGAAATATTATTAGGAATGGAATGGACGATGAAGGAGAAGCAAGTGAAAGGAGAATTCTGGGGAAATGATAGAATTGGAAATACAAGGTAAACGTAGTGAAGACCAGGAAATGAGGCAACGGGAACGGGTGGAGTGGCAGAGGAAGAAAGAGGCCTGAAGATGATAAGTGATAGCTAAAGGGAATAGAGGAGAAAGAACAAATGAATGGCGTTAAAAGTGAGCCAGGACATCCCTCTGGTTCGACTTGTGTGGTCAGTTCACACATACAACAGTTCACGTGTCGATGACGTTATGGGGCGCGAGGTCACGATGAGGCGGTGTTGCGGCACGCGACGCACGGGTTGAGTGGACATGGAGAGCACACACTGCAAGGCTCTGCAATTACCGGGATTTGGCTCATTACTGAAGTCGCTTGGCTATAAAGACGCCGCTGGTTATTAGAGACGTCCAGGTAGCGAGCGTTGATGACCGCATCAGTGCCACTGTAGCGGACGCCTTGTGTGCGGAAATAAACATAGACAATAGCAAGATATTGCCAACTGCGAAAAATGAAAATCCGCTAACATCTCCTGGAAAATCTACATAATCTGAATAAAGAATGCCAGATTATAAGAAGTATCGTAAATAACTGAGTAAACACTAATGTGAGTCCACCGCTGTGGCTAAGGGTTTATCGAGTCTAAATCAGCGGGCCCGGGTTCGATGCCCGGTCGGGACGAGTTGAGTGGGTGAGGTTTTTTCGAGGATTTTTCTCTCACTCCTATGGATGAATATCAGGTAACTTTATCAGGCGATTGAAACCCACTCATCTTCGCCACTTCCTTTCCTTCCCTATCATCCTTTCATTCATCACCCCGTTACTTCTTCTGGTTTTCAATCGCTCTACAGGCGGCCCTCCGAAGCTGCTGGCTCTCTCGACCGGCCTCCGTGGATTGTATTCAAGTGATGATGGATAGCTTCTGCAGCGGAACCCGGGACAGACCTTCTCGGGGGAGGACTTCCGCCTCGGACCGTTAAGGGAGCTTTGGGAGGGTTGCCGAAGCAGCAGTGGTACATGGATTCTGTTGGCTGCAGGGACCGGTCGTTAAGGGGGTCAAGTGGTTAGGTCGGTGTGCGTAGAGGATCGGTGGGCACGCAACTCATCCCATGTATGGAGGTGTACAATAGACCTCAGGATGTTCCCTCCCTCCCTCCTAACAAGGAAAAAAAAATACTAATGTGACATGTAAAAATCCTTCGTAATAAATTACTGGAAATTGTCACCATTCACACAAACATGAATGCATCCATACATGCTTTTATCTCTGATTGAGGTTTTGCTTAACATGTAGATCTATACAGGATGGTTCCTCTTATTGTCCCAATATTCCCATTGTTCTCCCTGCATTTCCCTTGTTTTCCCTGTATTATCCTTATTCTCCTTGGGGAAAACCTCGGAAAAAACAACCAGGTAATCAGCCCAAGCGGGAATCGAACTGACGCCCGAGAGAAACTTCAGACCGACAGGCAAGCGCCTCAGCCGATTGAGCTACGACAGTGGCTATTATTAATAGTAGTTAAATAAGCTTTTACCACAGTCTAGTATATACAGTCACGAAGCTTGAGTTTATGAGGGTACTAGAAACAACAACAACAACAACAACAACAACAACAATAATAATAATAATAATAATAATAATAATAATGATTTATTTTAGCTGGCAGAGTTAAGGCCGTAAGGCCTTCTCTTCCACTCAACCAGCAAAAAGTGTATATACATATGCATGAACTTACAAAGAATTAAACAATTTGATTTAGATGAGAGTTACATGTATACAAGAGTTATTTACGAATTAAACAACAAAATACTATGAACTATTAATTAAACACTGAAATAAACTGTGTAGCAGAATTAAGCTAAAATACAAAGAATGTTAATATATTCCAAATAATATTAGATAATAGAAAGAGATTATTATGAGACAATTTTGAAAATACAGCACAATCAGGATGATGTCTAAAAGAAAGAAGTAACAATGTAGTCAGTGATAGTTCAAATCAGTATGATTGGAGTGAAATGCTGAAAAGGTTATCTTTTAAACTGTTCTTAAAGGTGTTTATTGTCTTGCTGCCCCTAATACTTTGTGACAAGGAATTCCATTTACGCGAGGTGGATACTGTAAAAGATGATGAATAACAAGATGTTCTATGAAGAGGTATACTTAGCGTGCCACAGATAAGTGATCTGGTATTTACGTCGTGGTTAGAGTATAGATAAGAGAAACGAGACGAAAGGTAATTTGGTGTTAAGGTGTGCAGAATTCGAAAGAGTAAAGACAAAGAGTGTAAAATTCTGCGTTCTTTAAGTCGGAGCCACGAAAGACTTGCGAAGGACGGTGATATGTGGTAATATCGTCGGATGTTGCACACGTATCTGATGCACATATTCTGAGCTCGCTGTAACTTGACTGACAGTTCAGAACTTAGATCACTTAACAAAACGTCACAATAATCGAAGTGCGGCATTACTAGGGTTTGTACTAGGGTAAGTTTTAGTTGCTGGGGCAAGAAGTTTCTCAAGCGACTCAAATAGTGAATGGAGGAACAGATTTTTTTATCGTTTCTTTAACTTGAAAATTCCAACTTAGATTATTATCAAAAAAGAAGCCAAGATATTTTACGACAGATGAATAAGGGATTAGCGTGTTGTTAAGGGTAACAACTGAAAGATTGCTGTTATTAAGGGAGTTAACTAAACGTTTATTTCCAATAATTATAGCTTGAGTCTTACTTGGGTTAAGTAATAAGTAATAGACTGTGCAGATACTATTTCGCATTGTCTGTAATGAGGCGATAGTAGCGATCCTGGTGGTTAGCAACTATGTATACATAGATGCATATTTACTAGGTATTGAGCTTCGTGACTATATATAATAGACTGTGCTTTTACTGTACTAAAATCGATTACAGAAAAATTAAATTAAGTATTCGTATACAGAATTGTGTGCAGATTTCAAAGATGTAAAAATAAATATAAACAGGCATTTAAAAATTATAACGTACCTTTTGTCAGACTCTGTATTACATCAGGAAATAAACTTTCTAAATTACATGCATAATATCAAGTGACATTCGCTACTTGCAATTTTAAATTAATTTTCAAATTAAGAATTATGACAAGGAATATTCTTTGTTCTTTGCTGTGTATTTTATGTGCATCGTAATGAATTGAGCCGTAAATACTGAATACCAACAAATTCGACCAATTGTTATACAGGTGAAATTGTTATATACAGACCGAAAGCCGCTGACAGTGTGGCCAAAAGCCCGTTAAATCTCAGTGATAGTGAAAACTTGCATGTTAGCGGAAATAACGAAATTTCAATTTTGCAACAACGCAAAAATTTATCTAACGAGGAAACCGAAAACCGATGTTTTGTAAGGATTTTTGTTCCTACAGTTATAAGAACTAATAATTATAGTAATTTCAAACAGTTTCTTATTTCTGTTTATGTTTAGACTCTTTTTTTTAACAAACGACTGTAGTAATTATCATGTAATTACGTAAGTTTTCTTTTAATGACAAATTTACAGTGCTGCATTGTCGTCGAATTTCACGTAATGACTGTAATTTTCTTCAAATAATTTGTAACGCGCCTTTCTTTTGTAAGCCGTGGAATGAATGCAACGTGACATATCTCACAAGAGATTAAGGTAGTAAAAGAATCGTTAACCTATATCGCTTAGAGCATTGTCTAGGATTTTAGTGAAAGGAATACACAAAAAATAGATGTACACACTTCTGTTACGCATCGTTTTCAGAAAAAGTCTTCTAATATGCTGAGAAACAGTTTCCAGGATATGAGATCATTTTTTTCCAATTACACTTTCCATTTGGGACTCTATACCCTCCTTGTAAAATCGTGTTTTTGGCTGTCGTGTAGGAACAGAGCTTGACAAGTATTTGATATGTTTTTCTTTCATTCCCTTGTTTTAAAGAACTTTTGTTAAAAAGTTAATTTACTTCAATTTGTGATCAACGAATCGTAATGGATTTGTACACCAACCAAAGTAGGTGATTTTCCTCTTCATGTTATTTATCACATTGCCTACAGTGATTCGAAAAAGATTTCATACACATTCAATTTTTTATATAAAATATTTTTAATATTCTTAGTTCTAAGAAACGGCAAGGATAATAAAACGAAATAATATTCCATATACATAATTTGGAATTCGATACAAAATCGATTCTTCAGATATATTGAAATTAATTCCCTTTTATGCCCCATTCATGTAAAAAAGTATTTTTACATTTTCCTAGATCAAAAAAGCGACCCCTAATCAGAATGTTGTGTCTTTATAATAAGTTAAATAATTCCAATGATCTTGATCTATTTTCAAAAACAGATACTAAATTTAAGAAACACATTTATCCAAATTTGGTTAATTTAAGAAGCTACTTCTCTCTCTCATTATAATCAGTACATTCAAATTATTCAGATTTCAGTTTACTTATTGCTTATATTATAACACTCTGCTGCATATATAAATTTGTTTTGCACTTTTTACTATTTTCTTCTTTTTACTTGTAAAATAAAATTGTTAAGAAGGTCCCTTTATGGGCAGTAATGCCTGTGTACTTTCAAATAAATAAATAAATAAATAAATAAACAAATAAATAAATAAACAAATAAAATAAATAAATAAATGATTGAATGAATAAATAAATAAATAAGTAGTCAAATAAATAAATAAACAAATAAATAAATAAGTATATAAATAAGTAAATAAATAAGTAAAGAAGTAAATAAATAACTAAGTAAATAAATAAGTAAATAAATAAATAACAAAAATTAAATAAGTAAATTAACGAATAAATAGACACACACAAATGTTTCAGTGTATTTTCGATTTATTGTAACAATTAAACAAATTATTTAGGACAATGAATAATCTAAATTAAATGAACTGCATGTCATTCAATTCAGCTTTCTTTCGAGATTGGGTGATAACATTTATTCCAGAAAAGAATGAATTATTATTATTATTATTATTATTATTATTATTATTATTATTAATATTATTATTATTATTCATTTAGTGTTTTGCAGGGGAAGGTCTTTCACTGCAAACCCAGCTTTCTCCAATATTTCTTAATTTCTGACTTCCTCTTCGTTTTCTCATATGATCCATATATCTTAATGTCGTCTATCATCTGATATCTTCTTCTACCCCGAACTCTTCTCCCGTTCACCATTCCTTCCAGTGCATTCTTCAGTAGGCAGTTTCTTCTCAGCCAGTGACCCAGCCAATTCCTTTTTCTATTCCTAATCGGTTTCAGCATCATTCTTTCTTCGCCCACTATTTCCAACATAGCAACATTTCTTATTCTGTCTGTCCACTCTTCTCCATATCCACATTTCAAATGCTTCTATTTGCTTCTCTTCACTTCGTCGTAATGCCCATGTTCTTGCCCCATAGAATGCCACACTCCATACAAAGCACTTCACTAGTCTCTTCCTTAGTTCCTTTTATTGAGGTCTGCAGAAGAGGCTAAGATTATTATTATTATTATTATTATTATTATTATTATTATTACGTATGGTTATCATAGATATTGTAATAGATACTGTCAAAAGTGACAATACAGCTGTCAAAAGAAAAAGTGGCCACTCTCCTGGAACAAAGTTCCCTTCGGGTATCTTCGCTACAATTCGGAGACAGGCGATGTTACATGTTGTTGGACCACGTTGCCTGATATCTACAGTTATAATTGAAGTATTCTGTGTGTTATCGATAGCATAATGGTAGAGTTCAGGCCTCTTATTCATGAGGTCCTGCGTTCGACTACAACCACGTGCTTTTTATGTTCTTTTTTGTTCTGTTTTTGAGAGAGACAAACTATACATAATGGCTCCTTTTTCTTTTACGATTATTTTAGTAATTAACATCAGGTTCATTAATATATTATGCCATGACTTTATCATTATGATATTGTGGCTGCAAATGGAAAAAAAAAAGATTTTATTCTCAATAAAAATATCTTTCGTGGCATAAACAAAACAAATTTACTGGCGTCGGCCTTAAAACATTCAAACAATTAAGCGTTCAAAAAACAAAACAAAAAGCCATAATTCAATATTTAGTCTATCTTCCTCTTATCTCGATCATCTTGCAGTCAAGTGGGCATGGAATTGACTAGTCTATGCAAATAGCGACTGTTTTTAGACACGATATTCCAGGCATTCTGAACATACATACATAAGTGTTCTGTCCATGGGCAGGTCTTTCATTGCAAACCCAGCAATCTCCAATATTTCCTATTTTCTTCCTTCCTCTTAGTCTCCGCATATGATCCACATATCCTAATGTCGTCTATTATTCTTTTCAACCAGAGACCCAACCAGTTACTTTTTTTCTTTCTAATCAGTTTCAGCATCATTCTTTCTTCACTCACTTTTTGAAACACAATTTTATTTCTTATTCTATCTGTCCACTTCACACGCACCGTTCTTCTCCACATCCACATTTCAAATGCTTCAATTCGTTTCTCTTCATTTCGTCGTAATGTCTATGTTCCTTCCCCATACAATGCCACACTCCACACAAAGCACTTCACTAGTCTCTTCCTTAGTTCTTTTTCCAGAGATCCGCAGAAGATACTTCTTCTTATATTTAAAGCTTCCTTTGTTCATGTTTGCAGTTTTTCTTGGGAAGGATAGGCCTAAATGCGGTAACATCCCGTTGCTTTCCGCACACCACTATCTCTTTTGCATCTTATTAAATTCCAGGGAACCCAAGCGTGGAGATGAGGAGAGTGGATTTGACTAATTGGGCCCTCCGGACTTCACCGAAAGTCACGGCAAGGGTTAAATATTAATTCTATCAGGATGTTTGACCCTATCAGAGATCGGGAAATCTCAATTAGCCTTTGCCCCCCGCATCCTGGACTATCTTCTACGAATCATCAGAAAATCTTAGAGTGTGATTGGGCCAATTTTTCCCAAAATGTTTCCACACTTTTGCCCTCGTAGCTCAGCGGACGAACGTCGGAATTTAGATGTCAACGTCTCAGGTTCAATTCCTCGTTACTCCTTTTCATTTTATTGTGGTTCAAGATAGTATAATGTAATAATACAAAAAGAAAAACTAATAGCAGTATTATGCAACTGGATTTTTCCAAACCTAATATAAAATTTATGTTATTTATATCGCTAAAGAACGATTACAATATAAATAACTTGAATATTATTTATACAGTATCACTAAAGAACGTTAACACAATATAAATTATAAATATCGGTTTGTTTAATTAATATAAGATATTATATAATACGTGTTTAATTATCTAAATAAAGTAACCCATTTTACAAAGAAAGATGTTTATTTGTGTTATAATAATTACCTACATAAAATACAGATTATTAATATTGCGAAAGAACAATAACAATATAAATAACTTGAATATTATTTTATAATGCTAATGAAGGAAAACAGAATATAGGGTAAATGATAACTTAAATATTATTTATATCGCTAAAGAACGATAACAATATAAAAAACATGAATATTATTCATATCGGAATTTCACAGATTTATTACAGATGTATTTAAGAAATTGTAGAAGAATAGTAATTAGTAACAGTGTCCTATTTATTCTTCTTGGAGCCAAATTTGTAACTTTTAAAAGTGTGGTTACTATGTTGAAGTGTATGTGTTGCAACGGATGCTTGATTTGTTATGTATCTGAGTCAGTTATGGGATGCTTGATGTCGTCGCAATGTCGTAATTATAGTTTGATTGTGTTTGTGTGACTATTGTGTATTAATTTATGATATATGGTATGGAAAGCTGCATATTTGTGTTATAAGAAGTGTTACGTATGTGTGTTGTTAATGTTTTTGTATGTTTCAAATTGATAACTGATATTTGTTTTGCAATCGCAATGCCTAATTTACGGATTGTTTATGTTTTGTTTACATCGCGTAAGCTAATTTAATTTTCTTTTCCATTTCTCTTTATGCTTATCTGTTTTGTGTATAAAACTATAGCCCTAACATACATATGTAAAATAGGGCTAACCCCCACTGGAGATACAATAATAATAATAATAATAATAATAATAATAATAATAATAATAATAATAATAATTATTATTATTATTATTATTATTATTATTATTATTATTCATATCGTTATAAAACGATAACAGAATACAAATGATGACTTGAATTTTATTCATATCCCTAAAGAACGATAACAAAATATAAATAACGTGATATCCATCAAGAATGATAACTGGATATAAATGATAATTTGAATATCATTTACATCGCTAAAGAACGATTAAAAAATAAAATGAAAACTTGAAGAAGGCGCGAAAACCCACAACCTTTGAATCATTAAACAAGCACTCTACCGCTGGTCTGCGAGGAGCAGATATGGAACACTTCCATAGTTCCGGAACTGCTTGTACAAGCACATGCATCGTGTAACATCGCCGCGACCCGAAGTGGACTTTGAAAATATTCGCTGTTCACGAGTGCGGCCACTTTTTTTTTTTGACAGCTGTACATGTTTTATCATAATTTCTGTAAGCGTTCCTAGCTCGCTATCCTTAAGGGGTTAGGTATAGCTTACAGCAGTAAAATTTTTGGAAATAATCAACATGTTTTTCTTCCATTACTGTATCTTGTACAATAACGAAAATTGGTATGTGCAAAACACTGTCCTTCTGCAATACGAAAAAAAAAAAACATTTTTACGATTTAAAAAAAAATTATTTATATCTTTTTTTTTTCTTTTTTTTTTTTTCAAAATTGAAAATGATGGCAGTTTACTGTGCAGTGATGAAGCGTTTCTCTAATAACTCATAAACTCGTTAACTATTTCATGTTCTCCTTCTTTTATTTTATTGCTGAAACTCATGTTTACAATATCATGTTCTTTCAACTACATTCCTTAATAAATAATATATTTTTTTTTATTTTGTGTTAGAAGAAAATACTGATATTTCACCATTTTTAAATGAATTTATTTTTATCAGACAATCTACCAAAGGTAGAAAAGTGACCTTGCATCATATTGTAGATATGACATGCATGAATACACACAAAAAATGTCATCACAGAATGTTTCATAGTTTTTGAGTTATGTGGGAAACGCTTCATCACTGGACATTGAACTGAATTTTGAAAAAAAAATGTAATTTTTTTAACTTAAAAATATTTGTTTCATATATCAGAATGACAGTGTTTTACATATATTATTTTCATTATTGTACAAGATACATTAATGGAGGAAAAAAATGTTGAATATTTCCAAAATTTTACTGCTGTAAGCTGTACCTAACCCCTTAATGGCATGCACTACCACCTTAGGAGTTGAGCAGGAGGAAAACTTGACAATGTTGCCAACTTCACTTCGAATAGTCCTCGCATCCACATTTTTACTTGCATATTTCGGAAAGAAAAAGTGACTGAGGTATTCGATAAAATACGGTGTAAGGCCAATATGTTATTTGCAGTGTTTTATTGCTATTGTTTGTACCATAGCTGAAAGACATTGAGGATTTAAATATAAAAACATGTCTCCAGGTGCATCGCACTACTTCACAATGCTTCTTATAAGCATCGCGTTCTTCGTGAAGTAATAATTATCATTCCCACGCAAGAATGGTTACACAGTTACAAATTATTGTGAAAAACAACATATGGATGACATCACGTCGCAGTCCGCCATGTACTTGCTGGCTCACTAGAGAGCATCGGATCATGTCCAACGTCCTACACTTTTGTGTGCCAGTATGACTTCTCCGCACGCTTTAATTGTGGTAGGGAGGCGCATTCGTCTCGATATTGGTTTACTGTGTCAGCGGTGGAGGAACGACAAGTGAAAACGTACATGTAACAGAGACATACAGCTTGAAATCGTGTTCTCATATGGAACTGTCTAAAGCAGACACCCAAAAAGGGTTTCCACGACATGACATCAAATAGTAACAGAAATAAAGTGATAAATATAGGCCTACTTAAAAATTATATTAAAAATAGTGGCTTGTGCAGCAAATGCTGCAAACTAAGTTCATTAGATGTTCAAATAAACATTTTTCAGATTTATTTTCAATGAAGAATACCAGACATTCGGATAGTTATTTGCTTCCATAACAATGAAAGATACTCTCTCTCGAGCCAATACTGAAGAGAACCACGCATATAAATATCTACACCACACCGCCATTAAATATATGAAAATAATTATAAAAATATTTCATTTTTAATAATATTATCTTACGTAAGTTTTATAGCATTCAGTGACATAGGGTAAACTAGGGTCTGTTGGATAGTACTTTAACGTGTTATCTCGCCACTTGTGGGCACCACATTCTGCTAGAAGTCAATGACGGAAGTGGCCCCACTCGTAGCTACTTCAGTCATTGACTTCTAGCAGAATGTGGTGCCCACAAGTGGCGAGGTAACAAGTTAAAGTACAGAGTGTCCAACATGTCCGACTGTCCAACACACCCTAGTTTACCCTATACTATATATATTATATAGCCGCCACTCAGTAAAATATAGAAATCAAAATCTAATTTAAGATATTCTCTACATCTACTTATAATTATAACCCCAAAACGTTTCACTTTCATATCATCAATATAGCATTAATATGTATAATTAATGAAAAATAGTCACATCACGGCATTAACTACAATAATATTTCATTTCTAATGGTAATAATGTCATCAAACCACCTCAAGTTTTGTAGTTTTTAATATCCAATACACAGCTGTACTCAGAAAATTACACACCACAGAATCGAACCTGTAAATTATTTTTAGTAAGTTAAGTTTTTAATAACCAATTTAATTAGAGCTCTAAATATGTCAGCATTCTTGCAGATCACGGCCTTCGTGCAATATTGTTTACTGTAGTATGTGTTTTGTTTTATTCTGAAATGCAACACGGCCGACTTGATGCCCGCTTCGCTTCTCCTTTACAAAAAAGCGAAGGGAATATCAAGTCGGCCGTGAATGCTGTTATCTAGTTCTCAAAAGTGACGACAGATGGATTTTGGAAAATAGGAAAATTATGTTTAAAAATTGACATTTCACTGAAAACTACTATTTTTCCGAAAAACTTTGAGTTCCAAGCTTCAAAATAAGGGGTCATTTATTAAAATCTGTCCAGCCGTTTTCCCGTAATTTCCATTACCAGTTCAAATTATATATATATATATATATATATATATATATATATATATATATATTCAAGAGAAACGACTAGAACAGCGTTGACCAAACTAGATATCATGATTACATAGTGTAATCAAAGACATTCATACTGGTAAGGGGGGGTTTCCTGTACATTGCTCTCTGTCTCGCTCACGTACTGAAGATTAAGCACTGTCAGTACCATGTCGCTATACAAACCCTCTGTCTCTACGAACAGGAACAGAAAGTTTCGTATAGAATGGGAACAGGAATTTATTCACTGTTCTGTCGGAGAAAATGTAATATGTTGCTTTGCTCAACGGTTCAATTAGTAGTAGTATATAGAAGCGACATTACAGGGCATTACGATGAAAACATAGGCATACCATATATCATTATTATTATTATTATTATTATTATTATTATTATTATTATTATTATTATTATTATTATTATTGCTTATTTACTTACTTACTTACTGGCTTTTAAGGAACTCGGAGGTTCATTGCCGTCCTCACATAAGCCCGCCATTGGTACCTATCCTGAGCAAGATTAATCCAGTCTCTACCATAATATCCCACCTCCTTCAAATCCATTTTAATATTATCTTCCCACCTACGTCTCGGCCTCCCCAAAGGTCTTTTTCCTTCCGGCCTCCCAACTAACACTCTATATGTATTTCTGGATTCGCCCATACGTGCTACATGTCCTGCCCATCTAAAACGTCTGGATTTTATGTTCCTAATTATGTATTATTATTATTATTATTATTATTATTATTATTATTATTATTATTATTATTATTATTATTATTATTATTATTATTTATCAGCAAGTGTTACCATAATTCTTATATACGTGCCTGAATATATAGGCCTGCATCTTGCCTTGAATGATAAAATTATTACTACGCTATATCTCCAACTTTAATTAATTTTTTAATCTTTTGATGACTTATCAGTTATTTATTAGTTATTGATTTAATAATAATAATAATAATAATATGTTACGGTTTATTTATTAATATTAATACATTAATAGAATATATCATTGTTGATTTTATCAAACCCCTATGTTACTTTACAAAAAATAAATTTTCAGAAGGAAGAAAAATTAAAATTAGTTAAAAATCAATGGGCCTACATAAAAATATGGAGTAATTCGGTAGAAAATGTTGGTGAATATGACGAACATAAATGATATCATAGAGGATCAAAGTATGTCGCAGTAATAAGCACAACTATTATACGTATTGAAGGGAGGGTAGGAGGACTAATGCCTTATGTAGATGTAGATTTTGTTACTCTGACAGCAAAAATTAGAGAAGGAAAAGTGATTATGGATCAAAAAAATACTAAAATCTAAATATGTCATTTTTTAAGTTGAAGGAGGAGGATTGAAACCCGCAAACTCCCCCTTGAGTTACAATATGCATATAGAAATTAAATAATAGTAATTATTGTTTTAATAACTTTACTATAAACTAAAATGTATTTAAAAATAAACAGTAGTTTATTATGCACATTATTTAAAGGGTGTAATTGATGTTTTGTTATTTGAAGTTTGTATAAGTGCAGTGTGTTGTGTCAGTGAAGTGTGTTTGTATCATTGAAGTTTTATAGTTTATAGTGGTAGAGCAAAGTATTTGAACAATGAAATGTTTTTGAAGTGTTAGTGAAATCAGGATAGTATCAGTGAAGTGTGTCGTAGTACCAGTGTAGAAAGTGAGTTGACAGTGAAATGACTATAGTGCTGAAAGGTACTTGTGCGTGTATGAACATATACTCATGGGTTTTAGTTCGTACTTAGGGTTAAGATACAAATTATATTTACTGTAAATGTTATTTTAAGTGATCGTGCTTCATTTAATTTAGGATGCACCTTGTTAGTTTTATTATACTATTATTATTATTATTATTATTATTATTATTATTATTATTATTATTATTATTTGTATTTATTATTAATTGTGTTTATTATTAATTGTCATTATTGAGTGTAATTAGTTACCACTGCCACCGGGCATTTACCCATTTGCAGTGTGAATAAATACATACATAAATATTTAATCCAGTACGAAGAGTAATTAATAGTTTAATTTGTCACTTCCTAAGCACAAGAGCAATCACCAGAAACTGATGAAGTCTACATATTTGTTAACGAATAATATCGCTACTGCGTCACATAACGTAAGCATTCATATCACAATTCTTCCTCCTGCCCCGCCTCATCTACCGCTTTTCATCTCATGAGTGACAAACAATAGTTGTGCATATTTAACGATAAATTAATTGACCACTATGTAACAACATTTACATTGCAATACAATAGACATTATTAAAACTGTATCCGTTACGTACAATAAGTTAGTGCATCATAACCTTATCTGATTCCACGTTTTTACATTCGTTTTAATTGAGAACATAAAATAGTAATTACGTTACTGTATCTTCCTAATTGAGGTCATACGGCATAATAATTGCAGTATAGCATCAACAGTGCTTTGTATTTTAACCTATTAACTATATTATCGGTTATATCAGTTATTATTCTATTACTCAGCACATTCAAGCAAAGTCTTTTATGTTTTTAATTGCAATTTCATTTAATTTATTTTATTGTAGCTCAAGTAGAGTTGCTCAGCATTATTTTATATTCGGTATGCTAGGTTGGTTTGTTTGGGTTCCTCTCAGAATTCGCTTGTTTACGTAGCATTACGTCTTATTAACATCGCTCCAATGACTTCGTAGCAAAGTTGAATAATATCAGCGCTATATGCAATATAAGGTGTGTAAAACGCGTGAAAATCGTTTATAGCTTTATAATATTAAATATTATGGATTTATTAATTTGACCTACAGAATAATCTCTGTAATGTTGACAATTAATACTTGAGGAAAAAATTCGCTCCGGCTCCGCGGATCGAACCCTGGTCCTTGGTACTACATACCAAGCGCTCTGACCACTAAGCTACGCCGAATTCAATCGACAACACCGGATCGAACCTTCCTCCTTCAGTGTTTCCTTTTGTGGCCTGACTCCAAGTTAGGCATATATGTTGACGTATACAGGGTGTTTCAAAAATATAGGGCATAATTTCAGGTATGTATTTCCCACATGTAGACAATCAAAATAGTTCATTACAACATGTGTCCGGAAATGCTTTATTTCCGAGTTATGGCCTTCACAACATTGAAATTCACCGCAACGTTTTTCTTTCCGCAGGTCGTTGCCGTCAAAGGAGACATTAAGAGGGCACTCTGACAGTTCATTCCGAGGCGAAGGTTACATTCAGTGTTGTGTAGGCGTTAGACTGTGCGACATGTATTCAAATCAAGAGCTGGCAGAGATACACTTCATGTACGGTAAGGCGGACGGCAATGCTGCGCTGGGTCGTCGTTTGTACCAGGAGAGGTACCCACAGCGACAATGTCCAGATCGGAAGACATTTGTACGTCTCCATTACCGTCTGTGCGAGTATGGAAAATTTAACTCGATGGATAGGTAGAGGGGGCCCAATTGCTTGGCCTCCACGCTCACCTGATCTGAACCCTCTCGATTTCTACTTGTGGAACCATTTAAAATCATTGGTTTATTCGTCTCCGGTGCCTGATTTGGAATCCCTTCGGAATGAATTGTGGCATGTTCTGAGGACATACGCAATACTCCTGGAGTTTGGGATCGTGTTCGCAGGTCAACACATCGATGTGAGGTCTGTATTCAAGCAGGAGGTGGACATTTTGAACATCTTCTGTAATGACAACGACCTGCGGAAAGAAAAACGTTCCGGTGAATTTCAATGTTGTGAAGGCCATAACTCGGAAATGAAGCATTTCCGGACACTTGTAATGAACTATTTTGATTGTCTACATGTGGGAAATACATACCTGAAATTATGCCCCGTACTTTTGAAACATCCTGTATGTCTAGTGTCAACTGCCATTATACTAGGAGCGCACTCAGTTGAGTGAATTATTTGGCCGGGATTCCGCAGTTTTGATGCACTGCTAGCTATGAGAATATTATGGATTTATTAATTTGTCCTACAGAATAATCTCCTCAAATATTAATTGTCAACATTACAGAGATTATTCTTTAGGACAAATTAATAAACCGATAATATTCTCATAGCTACCAGTGCATCATAACCGCGGAATCCCGGCCAAATAAGTCACTCAAATGAGTGCGCTTCTAGTATAATGGCAGTTGATACTGGACATATACGTCAACATATATGCCTAACTTGGAGTCAGGCCACAAAGGGAAACATTGAAGGAGGAAGATTCGTCCAGTGCTGTGGATTGAATTCAGCGTAGCTCAGTGGTCAGAGCGCTTGGTACGTAGAACCGAGGACCCGGATTCGATCCACGGTGGCGGAGCAAATTTTTCCCCTCAAATATTAATTTATAATATTGAGTTTATTGAAAAATTCTATGTAGGTGTAAGAGTTATTTGGAATAAATAAACACATTTTACTTACGTTTATAAAATAGTAGTAATTAAACCGTTTTCAACTGGCTTCTGTCTATGATTATTTGGAATCAAAGCTTCCTTTTTATAATTGGTTATTTAACGGTGTTGTATCAACTACTAGGTTATTTAGCGTCAATGGAATGGGTGATAGCAAAAATGGTATTTGTCGAGATGAGGCCGAGGATTCGCTATAGATAGATAGATTAACTGATACTCATTTGCCTTACGGTTTGGCAAAACCCCGGAAAAACCCATCCAGGTAATGAACCCAAGCGGGAATCGAACCCACGCCTGAACCCAACTCTGGGTCGGCAGGCAAGCGCCTCAACCGAATGAGCTACGCCGGTGGCCATTGATTTGTTCTCAATTGTGAAGAGCTGCTATCCAGATGCTCTTTCGTCTTGGGTTTCTGCCATCATGGAGAACTACTCCGAATCAACAGACATAATACGGTTCGTTCTCTCATCGCAGCTTCAATCCGTCAGAATGCTTCCTATGAGATTTATGAGGAGGTTGGTTGCATCTCTTCTGATGGCTCTACCGGAAGTGCTGATATCATCATAATTGATCGGCAGAAGGATAAGGGTGTCATTCTTGATCCCACAATCCGTTTCGAGATGCATAAGCAACAGCCATAAGAGATGTGTCGTGAAAAACAAGTCATCTATGAGCCTTGTTGTCAGCATCTTGGAGCACAATACCACATCACACATTGGACAGTTTTTGGGCTAATCTTCGGTGTCCGTGACACAATCCCACGAGAAACTTTAAATCAACTTAAACAATTTAAAATTTCTGATGCAACGATTGATGCCATGGGATCTCATGTGTTAAAATCATCCTTAGCTATAATTAGTAATCATTTGTACCCAAGAAACTTTTATTGTAAATGATTCCCTATGTTTTCGTATCATTTATCTTAATGTGTTTTCTTTCAAATTGTCACACAATTGTTTTTAATGATTATTCTTTATGAATTGATTAGTAGGTCGATCTATCGAACCCTTATTTAGGGCGGCTTTTGTTAATACAAATGTATTATATAGACACAGCTAGATGTCAGTGAACAACACAGCTGAAATATAATTTTAAAATGAATAACAGACTAAAATTTAAGATACTACAGGCTACTATTTGAAGATAACAAAGTGATTTTAGTCAAACATGAACAAAAGTTTCAATTGGCTGCTTCACAAATTACACTAACTGATGGAGAAATATAATTTGGCGATATCAGTAAAGAAAAATCAAAGAACACAGTATTTCGAGGTAAACACCTCTAAACAAACTTATCAATACATATTTTTTAACTAAATTTAAATTAAAAAAATGCAGAATAGTACATTTATGTGGCACAGACACATACAATGGATAGAAAACAAGAAATGTACAAAATATAGACCTAAATCAGAAGACAAATCCACAGCACATTGTGACATAGATAGGTTGAGGAAAAGATGGAAAGGTATTTATTTTATTTATTTATTTATTTATTTATTTATTTATTTATTTATTTATTTATTTATTTATTCTGGTGTAGTTAAGGCCATCAGGCCTTCTCTTCCACAACACCAGGAATACAAATACAATAATAGAAATAAGCAGAAAAAAATACACTATATACAAAGTAAAGCTACAAAAGAAATAAAGAGAGAGAGAAAAAAACACTATAAACAAAGTAAAGCCACACAAAAATACACACAGGTTGCGGTCACACAAACTTTAAATGAGTGATTAAATATCATAATTAATTGTATCCTAACTAATTAACTAACGTAAACAAGAAACTTGCAATTTTAATCTAGATTAAAAAAGAAAAAGAAAAAAATCACAAATCAATACTTCCAGCAATACCTAAAAACATTAACTAAGACAAAACTTTCCAATTTAATTTTGAATTGTGATAAAGTCCGGCAGTTCGTGACTTCATTAGGTAACGAATTCCAGAGGCGAGGTATTTCTACAGTATAGGAAGATGAGTATAAAGACGTTCTATGATGAGGGATAGAAAGAAGTGCTTGATGTCGGCTTCGAAGAGTTGTAAGAAATTGAAAGCGCGATAACAGATAATTCTAAACAGAAGAGACAGTGAATGTATTGTTCTTCGTTCCTTCCAGACACATCTTGCAGAAGATGATGACGATTATGATGATGATAATAATAATAGTAATAATAATAACAATAATAATAATAATAATAATAATAATAATAATCATCATCATCATCATCATCATCATCGGAATATAACATGACAGAAGAAGTCATTTTCACAGCAGTCCTAATTACGGCAAGCTATAGCCCTACAAATCGCGTTTCCTTCAATTCTTGATGTAAGTCGAAATCACTGCACATCCCTGCATGCCTTCACATGGCTTCGTTAGCTATAACAAGTAGCGCAGCAGTGTTACCGTTCTTACGTGACCATTTAGTTACTTGGATTTCTAAAACGATCGGCATGTTTATAGATAAACACATGGAAATCACGTTCGAGAAACTCACAAACATGCATTTCGTGCAGGCTGAATCCCGTCCCGCGCATACAAACAGTAGATTATCAGTCGCACATCTTGCATTACTAGCAAGACCACCCGAGCAGACCATCTGCGATGCATGGCAATTCTTAACCATACCTCTGATTTAGGGTAGGCTGGGTATGTTTATCGTGCAATAAACACGCAAAAAAAGCTCATAACCATGGAATTCAACCTCAGAAACTCTGTTGCTGTCAGTACATTTCCTTTGTGTACGAGCTATGAAGTCTTACGGAAAAGAAGGAGTTGGTGCTCAAATTTTTCCTTAAAACTGAAGAACAACGAAATGATAACCATATTTTCCTTCATCTATGGTTGCGATTTTTAATATTTTCCAACATGTGGCACATAAAAGATGTAATTTCTGGATAAGTTATTTAAAGGACAGAACTAAAATTCTTTCAATGATATTATTATCATAATACACTGCTGTTTTAAAATGACTGAGAATATTGGGAATTCAATCAATGGCTTTCCCAAAACACTCCATGAAATGTTTCATATAAAACATTTTTTGGCTCGAAAAGGAGCAAAATTATATTAAACTTTTTTGATTCAAATATCTCAAAGAATATCCTCCTGAAATTAATGTCATTACTAGAGCCCGGATGTTTAGGCATTTATAGTAGTTAAAATAGGCAGGCAAAAAATACAATAAAACATAAAAAAGGCACAATAACTTTGAAAAAGGCATAATATATATTAGCAATAAATTTAAATTATATCAACATAACTCATATATTTACTTCGTAGATGATACATGTTGACTTATAAAAATACTTTTCCCGTGATTAACTGTCTTTTCACAAATCTTACATAACGAAATTGTTCCATCGGTTGAAATACATGGGTACCAAATTCACTAACGTAAGCATGAAGTTTACTTTTCAATGGTTTACTGAGTTTAGGTATTCTAGCTAACCGATCTTATACCTTCTGTCACCCGACAGTAACTGACGGTTCCTCACTCAAATTTCTTTATCCTGCAATAATAAACTCTTGTAGCACAAAATTGTAACAGTAAGATTTGAAAATATGAAATCACACAATTGAAAATGCTACGTGACAACTTCTATGAGAACGAGCTTAATATTTAAAATTATAAAGCTGATTATTGGTAGGCCTACAATGAAGAAATGATAATATTATATTTGTAACTGTGGATTTTCGATCATTATTAATATTACATCAATAGTATTAAAGCACGATTATTAGCAGATTAATCACCGAAGTAGGTATAAATTACTTTTATTTACTATTGTTAATAAAATTAGTCATTGTTCCAAATATTTAAATTTCATACACATTACATTACAATTAATTATAAAATTGCAAATAAAAAAGAAATATTGCTTTAAAATGACTAAAAAAGACATTTATTAGAAAGGCAAAATAGGCAAAATAAAAATTGGCCCTATCACTTTGATTTACTCCAAATCACATTTAGGTCTATATCTATGCAAATAATGGTTTACTTCCACCCAGTAAAAAAGGCATTTTGTAAAAACATAAGGTTCACCCAATATGTCTGTATTTGGTCTTATTATACAAATTCTCTTTGTTCAGTACATGTCTCAGCGCTCGAACTCCGGTCACTTGTGATGAAAAACAGCCAAGTAAATGAGCTACGATTGGATTTTCATATACTCGGATTTACGTACAGTGGAAGCTCTTAAGTTCGACGGAAATCAAGTTTGACATCCTATAGTTCGACTGCTTTCGTAGGAGAATTAGACACGCCCCTGTATGGGCACTAAGAAATGAGTTTGCCATTTGAATGGGAATTGGTTCTGTGTCTTGTAGTGATACTTTTGTTAAAGGAAAACAGAATATTTTATTGATTAGGGCATCCGTATTGATCACTGATTTTAAATTAATGAAGTCTTCTTTTTCTATTTGAGAATTGTGCCGTTTGTGAGACGGAACTGTCGAAACCCACTGTGGTACTAGAAACGCATACACAAGTCTCGGGGCGGGCAGGAAAAGCAAGTACAGTACTGTATTCGTTGATGGATAACCAATAAGAATTTGTATTCATTTCACCTGCCACACCCACTACACTTATTGGACTGAACTTTCAATTCTGTTCTGTCGAGAGGCCACTGTATTACGATCAGCATGACGTCTAGCTTACAGCTCAGGCGTACCAAGACACAAATAAAATATTTACCCATCTTTGTCATAGGTGGAATTTGAACTAGGGTTATAGATTCTGTATTGTTTGACTACCGCACCTAGCACTGTGGGAGGTAGTTTACACTTCTTAAAACATTTATGTCCAGTAACCCAAATTCAGAAATGAGGTACCAGGAAGTCTTGATATGTGAAGGGTGGAAGCACTCCGTAATTGCTTCGTTAATTACTCATTGTGCGAGATTCCCTGCGTGTGTTGCATGCCCCATAATTTGAAGCTAGAAACCGATGCGCTTTCGAATGTAACAGCCTTAAAACTTGCTCATTGATTGCTACAGTAGTAAGTCAAGTAGGTTATAGAAGCACTGGTTTAAATTAATACATGAGAACCATCAATTTTGCCTTATGTTCAAATTATACTGTCAATTTTAAATATGTGTTATTCAGCCAAAGTGGACCAGAAGTACCGATAAACTGAAACTTGGCGAAAGTGATTTCTTTGGTAGCCTAAATAGTTTATGGGAATTGTTAGATACTGGCATTTGAGAAACACTTCTTCAGTTTTTAATCCTCTTTAACGACTCTGTATCAATTACGAAGTTATCTAGCGTCGATGGAATTTTATGATAGCGAGATGAGGCCGTGCTTTTTTTTTACCCGACATTCGCCTTACGCCTCAAAATTAGAAAAATCCTGGAGAAATATAGACTACAATCAGATAATCAGCCCAAACGAATTAGAACCAACGTTCGAGAACAGCCTCGGAACAGGAAACTATGATATGATATATGATATGATATGATATGATATGATATGATATGATATGATATGATATGATATGATATGATATGATATGATATGATATGATATGATATGATATGATATGATATGACATGATATGACATGACATGACATGATATATGATATGATATGACATGGCATGATAGGCCTATGACATGATTTTAAGTTTATTTTTCCACAGCATCTATATCTGTTATGGTATACCTTCACATTACTGCACTTAGGTTACACCACACAAGTTCATATGATATGATATGATATGATATGATATGATATGATATGATATGATATGATATGATATGATATGATATGATATATGATATGATATGACATGATATATGATATGATATGATATGACATGGCATGATAGGCCTATGACATGACTTTATTTTTCCACAGCATCTATATCAGTTATGGTATACCTTCACATTACTGCACTTAGGTTACACCACACAAGTTCATATGATATGATATGATATGATATGATATGATATGATATGATATGATATGATATGATATGATATGATATGATGTGACATGACATGATATGACATGATATGTGATATGACATGACATTAAATTTATTTTTCCACAGCATCTATATCTGTTATGGTATACCTTCACATTACTGCACTTAGGTTACACCACACAAGTTCATATGATATATGATATGATATGATATGATATGATATGATATGATATGATATGATATGATATGATATGATATGATATGATATGATATATGATATGATATGATATGATATGATATGATATGATATGATATGATATGATATGATATGATATGATATGATATGACATGGCATGATATGATATATGATATGATATGACATGACATTAAATTTATTTTTCCACAGCATCTATATCTGTTATGGTATACCTTGACATTACTGTACTTAGGTTACACCACACAAGTTCATATGATATGATATGATATGATATGATATGATATGATATGATATGATATGATATGATATGATATGATATGATATGATATGATATGATATGATATGACATGGCATGATATGATATGACATGACATTAAATTTATTTTTCCACAGCATCTATATCTGTTATGGTATACCTTGACATTACTGTACTTAGGTTACACCACACAAGTTCATATGATATGATATGATATGATATGATATGATATGATATGATATGATATGATATGATATGATATATCATTATTTTACACTTTGCGTCTTGTCAAGGATGGTAACCAGAATTAAACATTAGCAAATAGGCTCAATTTATGTCTATTTCATCAGAAATGCGTAATACTGACACTTAACACTGGCGGGACAAAATTCCGGCACACCGGCGACGCTGATATAATCTCTACAGTTGCGAGTGTCGTTAAATAAGCCATAATTTAATTTTCCTCCCAAATCGATCCGAATAATTCGGGATCCGGATGATTGGGGTCCGGATAATTGGACTTCTACTATACTTGTTTATAAGGAATAGAATCCTAATCATTAAATCTGTAGGTAGAAGTGCTACCACTTGAGTTATTCAGGCCATAGTTATTTTTAAAAGATTATAGTTTATTCCATAACCTAACCAAGTCTTACATGAGCGACATACTTTTGTAAATCTGAGGCAATCCATATTTTAAATAAACCACATAGAATCATGTTGAGTGAATGGATAGCGTAACGTGAACAGCCTTAGAACAGCGAATTTAACCGCTACGCATCACTAAATCCGACAATACTGTGAATCCCACAAACAATAGAACGCAACGTGTAGAAAATAGAACTTCCAATTCCGAGCTTCTAATAAAAAAAAAAATCTCCGTACTGAATTCTTCAGAACTGCTACAGTCGACGAAATCACTTTCAAGTGTTCCATACGCCTGTCGTTTATTCGATGTAGGTGACATATAATTCAGAAGAATCCATTTTATTTTCTCAAACGTGCCTATAATTATTCAAATAATTTAAATTATTAACAGCTTTAGAAGGCGATAAGATGACTATGAAGTTGGAATGGAGTAATTGTATAAAAAGCACTGGGTAGTACTGTTTACAGTAGTTTCACTTATAAATTAATATGAATATATAAATTTTTTTTTCGTCTGTTTCTTTCAAATACAGACTAATTTCCTTTGCTCCGTGTGATAAATATTAGTGAGTTGTGAACTAGCCATAGAAACAAATTTTATCATTCATTGTTTTCATAAAGGAATGACAGAAATAAAGACTATTGGAAAATAAGATAGTTTTTATTGTTCTAAATTCAGGAACCATTTACTTAGAAACTACTGAAGATAAAGAGCTGAATTTTTGTATGCTAATGTAAACTGTATCATTCCTATTTTAAAATATTTAATTCAAGTAGTACAAATGTGGACAGACATGCCATATTTTTATAGGACAAAAAGTATTGGGATTTGTCACATTGTTCCTGTGTAATTGAAAAATTGAAAAGTGTCGGATTAAAACTTTTTGTTATAAGTGTGCCTAATTGTTGACAATCGTAAATTATTTCTTTTTCAATAGACTTTTCCTTCTGCCTTGCCTATACTAAAACAATGAAAGATAATTTATTTCTATGGCCAGCTCACAATTCACCAAAATTTGTTTATCACACGGTGTAAAGGATATTAGTCTGTGTTTGATAGAAACATAGAAAAAATATTTTATATAGGCCTATTTATATTTATACGCGAAAATACTCTAAACAGAACTATCCAGTACCCTTAAGTAAACTAAGTAGATATTAAAGTGCTAGGAGTTGATTCTTAACAGAACAAATAAGTCTCCAAATCTTACAGATAAAACGCAAAGGTTCCTCTTTATTGCTTGAGGTCAAAGTTTAGTTGCAATTTTAAACTACAATAGGGTAAACTAGGGTCTGTTGGACAGTCGGGCATGTTGGACACTCTGTACTTTAAGGTGTTACCTCGCCACTTGTGGGCACCACATTCTGCTAGAAGTCAATGACGGAAGTAGCCACGAGTGGGGTTACTTCCGTCATTGACTTCTAGCAGAATGTGGTGCCCACAAGAGGTTAAGTAACACGTTAAAGTACAGAGTGTCCAACATGCCCGACTGTCCAACAGACCCTAGTTTACCCTATGTCTTATGAACAATAATATTTATGTGGCGAAGATAATATGAACACAATTCTGAAAACAATATTTCAATCAGTTATTAATAACGGTGTATTAAATTATAGGTCTTTAATATCGGTTAAATACTTTTCTAATTCCTTATTTGGTGACACTATATCAACTGTTAAGGAAGTGGGCAGTACACGTTATGAGATAGACCCAAACAGATGAACGATACAGCCAATGGCTTAGAATGAAGTTTAATATATTTCAGTATACAACATACAACTTCTAATGAATCCTGTTTAGCTACACATTCATCTCATGCGAACACACATTGCTAATAATATTGTATCTAATATAATATTATGTGTAAAATATATAACTAAGTTGCTGTACAGTGTAATCTAAGCAGCTTTATTAAAGGGCACTATAGGATGGTTAGAAACACATATCATAATGCCTGCACTGTCACAGTATTGTATTTACAATGAACTTTAAATTATTTAAAACACAGAATTTTAATCATCACTTGTTAAAACCAGTAAATGTTATACCTACATTTTAAATTTTAGAAATTCGGTTGAGATGAGGTTAGGTTTAGTTGGTTAGATCATTATTCCACTCAACTATTGTGCTATTCTTCTCATGGAACAAATACCCCTTTCAACTTTTATAAGGTTCCCCAACATTCTTCCGTATTTCAGCCTTATCTTTCATTCAGATATATTCATTTTCCTTCTGCTTAAAAAATCGGAAAGTTAGAATTTATAAAACAGTTATATTACCGGTTGTTCTGCATGGTTGTCAAGCTTGGACTCTTACTCTGAGAGAGGAACAGAGATTAAGGGTGTTCGAGAATAAGGTGCTTAAAATATTTGGGGCTAAGGGGGATGACGTTATAGGAGATGGAGAAAGTTACACTACGCAGAACTGCACGCATTGTATTCTTCATCTAACATAATTAAGAATAATAATCCAGAAGTTTTTGATGGTCAAGGCATGTAGTATGGGTGAATCCATAAATACGCATGTAGAGTGTTAGTTGGAAGACCCGATGGAAAAAGATCTTTGGGAAGGTCGAGACGTAGATGGGAGGATAATAATAAAATGGATTTGAGGGAGGTGGAATATGATGGTAGAGACTGGATTAATCTTGCACAGGTTAAGGACCGATGACGAGCTTTTGTGAGGGCGGTAATGAATCTCTGGGTTCTCTATAAATCATTTGTAAGTAAATAAGCAATTATAAATAAACATCACTAGTACTGGAGACTTTCCCATGTGTTAAAGAGTGTCGCTAACCAGGTGTCTTCGGCTGGCGTGGGTGCACGGTAGAGAGCATTTCTCAGATAAGCAGTAATCTGGTTGCGCATCTCCGCCATATTACCATGAATTTTGATGACATGAAATGATATTAAATAAGGAGAAAGGGAAGACGAAATGGAGAGTGTTGATAGAATGGAATTTGAACAGTTTAGAATTCGGAAAAAGTACTGACATCAGCATTCTGTTCATCAAAGCTATCCAGTCAACGTCAGCGATCGATTTCGAGTCTGTGGTATTACCACAGTCTAATATAGTACAGTCACGAAGCTTGAGTTTATGAGGGTACTAGAAACAATAGACTGTGCAGGTACTGCAGAGTGTAACAAAAGTTTCTGAACAGTATGTTAAAATTATTCTCTTGTTTAGTTTCCATTTTCTCAGGAACCATGACCAAATTTTATGGTGTAGAGTTGGTACTACTTGATTGTAGTGTGATGCAATCCTTTATTAATAATTTGGCTGAAAATGTGATATTTACCATCAAATATTTGAAAAAAAAATCTAACATTTTCACTGTATCAGAAACTTTTGTTATACTCTGTATTTCGTATTGTCTGTAATAAGGCGATAGTAGCGATCCTAGTGGTTAGCAACTATTTATAGATACATATTTACAACGTATTGAGTTTCATGACTGTATATGCTAGATCAGGGATGTCGAACAGCGCTCTCAAGCTGTGAAACGATTAATACTGTTTCCTACCGTAGCTGAGCTGAAACGACAGTCGGTCAGCTCGCTGTAGCAGTGTTCTGTACGCAGTGTGTTTATCAACTCTGGCGGCTGGTATGGATATGGAACGACGATTCAATAGTGAGTGGACAGATAAATATTTATTTATCTTAAAGGACGGAAAGGCACATTGCTTAATATGTACAAAAGAACTTGGATGCATTAGCCGTCATAATATTAAAAGGCATTTCAATTCTACACGTCATGCTGAAGCTTATGGACCAGAAAAGTTATCAGGTTTCACTCGTGAAAAGGCTGTAGAAGAGTTAAAATTAAGATTGAATTCAGAAAATCTTCCATCTTCATCGGGTGTTAATAGAATAAGCTTGGTTCGTTCTAGCTACAAAATTTGTGAAATTATTGCAACGGCTTCAAAGCTATTTACTAACGGAGAATTTGTGAAAGGCTGTCTCACAGCTGTTGCAAAAGGGATATATCCGGAATACGTCAATGATTTTAAATCTATATTTTTGTCTCGTAATATTTTTGCAGACCACGTATCATAAATGGGAGATAACTTGGAGGAACAACTGATAGCAAGAATGAAAACTTTCACTAATTATTACTCACTATAGCTCTTGATGAAAGTACCGACCGGAAAGATACGGCGCAGCTAGCTACAGTATATTCATAAGGAGTGTCGATTTAGGTTTCAATGTTCATGGGGATCTTGTAGATGTCATTTCACTAAAGGATCGAACTCGAGGAGGAGATATTTTTTAATATGTAACAAAAACTATGAACAAATTTCAAGTCACGCTAAAAGTAATTAATTTTATACATCAAAACAGTTTACGTTTCTGAACTTGAAGTTGCACTGCTACAACACATACACACAAAGCTGATATTTTAAACATGATATTGACAACATTATTATTATTATTATGATTTACCCTTTTACGTCACTAACGAACAACATTCATGGAATGACCCAGTAGATGAAACATTATTATTATTGTTATTATTATTATTATTATTATTATTATTATTATTATTATCATTATCATTATCATTATCATCATAATTCATCCTCATGTAGGCTACATTACTTGTTTATCAGAGTTCGTCAAGTGCAAATCTAAACTGAGTTCCTAATCAATTAGTAAGATGTATAAAAGTTATCCAAGTACCAGCTGCCGCAGTTTCGCTTTTGTTTACGATCATTCGGCCGGACTGCCTGCTACCTGTGTTCAACCGTTGCACGGTAAGGGAGGAGTGAAGGCTCTGCAGTTCACAGCTCGAGAGCGCTGTTCGACATCCCTGTACTAGACTGTGGTATTACCCCACGGTCAGTAGTGATCCAATGGAAGGATCAGAATTATCTGTGAGCCTCTTCTCTAACATACTGAGTTTTCAGGTTTTGGCAGAAGTAACACCCCATATAGTGGTATATCTCAAACAATAACCCCTTAAATTTAATTAATACTACTTACGATTCAACCCGTATGATTGTACAAGTTTATATCTTTAAGAAAAATGAGGATAACCATGCTGTTGTCTGTGGTCTTCTTACTTGTGCCAATGATGACGTGCTGATGGTTAATCTACAGTGGCATTCTTCACATATGGGAGGTTCTTGTTTCATGCAATTTTACTCGTTTTTGCTTCTTTTCCGAGATAATAATTGTTTTATAAGAAATATTTCATGGCGTGTTTCGGGAAGATCATTAATTTAGTTCTTAACATGCTCAGCCGGTTTAAAAGAGCAATGTATTATGATAATAAATGATTGAAACAATTTCAATTTTGTCCATTAAATGTGCAGAAATAATCCGAACAAATGTAACTTTTAGTTTTGTAAATGAATTTTACAATGTTACATTTGTTCGGATCAAATTTCTGCACACTTAAGGGGAGAGGATGGTATTTTTTATGAAAAATAACTAAATTTAAAAAAAAAATCTTTAAAATACCCTATGATACGTGTGGATCGCCATTTTTAAACTTCCTGCATTATGGATTTTTAAATCACTCGCCCACTTTCATTGTTGTTTCCGGTAAATTAAATTTTCAATTTTTTTTCTTTAAAATACCCTATGATATGTCTGAAATGCATTGCATAACATTTTGTGAGTATTTGTGCCCTTATCGGATATTGAGACGTCATTTTTAAACTTCCTGCGCTATGGATTTTTAAATCACACGCCCGCTTTTATCGGTTTCCAGTAACTTCATTGTTTTTGCTACATTGCCAGACAAAATGAATATAATTTTTGAACTATTAAAGATAGATGCATGAAATTTAGAACACACATTCTTTAGACTATTAGGAAACTTTTCTCTGTAACAGAATTGTTTTAATTGATTTCATTTTTAAAATATCTCCGTTTGTTTGCAAGAAAGGAAATCAGAAAATTGTTACTAAATTTTAATTGTTTATTTTACAAACGCAGGGACTAATATCAAAATTCTGTTACAGACAGTTTGTATAACATACTTTTGCAAATACATTGCAAAAACTGTTTGAATCTATCTTTAAAAACGGTTTAGATATATCGGTTTTAGTACAATCCTGCATTGGGTATATTTTTTTTTTCAAATTTGGGCCCCCAAATAATTTTTTTTTTTTATATTTTTATTTGGTTGAGTTGCCACAGCTATGAGCTCTCTACATAGAAAAAATTAATATTTTACACGAAATAGGAAAAAAGTTTAAAAAATACCATCCTCTTCCCTTAAGGATCAAAACTAAAATTATTTTAATCACATTTATTATCACAATGCACTGTTCTATTAAATTGACTGAGCATATTGAGAATTCAACCATTGGCTTTCCCAAAATACGCTATGTAATGTTTCATATATTAAAACAATTCTTATTTCAAAAAGATAACATAAACGAGCAAAAGTATGAAACATTTTTGTTTGAAATATCTGAAAGAAATTAATGGCATTGCTTACGGTTTAACCTGTGTAATGTATAATAATTTCTCTTATATGTAATAATATATAATTTGAGCCATTCTATTATATTCATAGCCACCTCTTGTAATGTTATTCAGTATAACGATCATGCACACTACATACTATTGTAATCTGTCAGTTGTAAAATATATATAAATTCTGATGTAGCGATAAAACGAAATGATTAAGAGACGGAAAATAACCTCATTAAATATTACAAATTTAACTAGTATCAATGCATCATAATAGTTTTTCCCCGCAAAATATTTACTGAAAATTATTTTAGGTATAAATTTATATGCATTTCTAGGAATTATCTTCATTATAACATGTGGCCCGCGACCGATCATCCCTGTAGTTACATGCCTTTCAAGAAAAAAAGTTTGGGTGCCTCTTGTTTAGCCTATATCACTAAGAAAATTTCATGATCTTACCGGAGATCGAACCGCGACTTACCGACTTGCAGCGCAACGCCATAACCGCGAAGCTACTATTCGTCACTGTTTTCTTCACTTGTTATTTAACGACGCTGTATCAACTACTGAGTTATTTAACGTCGATGGAATTGATGATAGCGTGGTGGTATTTGGCGAGATGAATAATAATATTAAAATAATAATAATAATAATAATAATAATAATAATAATAATAATAATAATGTATTTATTTAATCTGGCAGAGCTAAGGCCAGTAGGCCTTCTCTTCCGCCCAGCCAGACTCTAACTAATAGAATACAATTGGTTATATAGTTATTACATTAATATCTAGACCATAAGACAACATGAAAGTAAATAATGAAAGTTGGATAAGTAATGTTAGTGTGACAACACTAAACATTGGTAAGAAATAGTGATGATGATGATAATAATAATAATAATAATAATAATAATAATAATATTAATAATAATAATGAGATAATTTAAATATATATTCTGTGATATATATATATATATATATATATATATATATATATATATATATATATATATATATATATATATAAAACCATTAAACATTGAGAAAACTTGAAAGAGCTATTATTGTTAATAAGAATTATTAGGAAAATATTTTGTTAGTCTATTCTTAAATTGGTTTGATGTCAGACAGTCCCTGACATTACTCGGTAGGGAATTCCAAAGTCGAGGAACAGCCACAGTGAAAGAAGATGAATATGAGGATGTTCGGTGGGAGGGAATGGATAATATTGAGGAGTATTGTGATCATGTGTCTAGGTTATTATGGGTGGATACATTTTGAAAACGAGACGCAAGACAGGAGTGGAGAAACGCAATATGTGAAAGAGAAGGGAAAGACAGTGGATTTTTCTACGATCTACTAGACGGAGCCAGGACAACATTTCGAGGGATGGTGTTACGTGATCGGACCGGCGAATATTGCAGACGAAACGGACGCACATATTTTGAACACGAGGCTGAGGATTCGCCATATATTACCCGAAATTTGCCTTACCGTTGGGGAAAACCACTGAAAAATCCCAACCAGCCCAAGCGGGAATCGAACTCACGCCCGAATACAGCTCCGGATCAGAAGGCAAACGTGCTATCGCCTGAGCTACGCCGGTGGCTTCGCTTCTGTTATTGAAAGGTTTTAGGAAACTAAAAAAGTAGAATATAGGGGAGACTGTTGTACCTTTAACATAGTGTACCTTTGAACATTTTTTGTTTTTTTAATTTTTGCTGCTACCTAGAGGACTCAAAATGAAGTAGATTGTAGAGAAAGCCGCTAAGTAGCTCTGGTCGTAGTTTCAGTTTGCTTTACTGCAAAATGTGAGTTCCGTGGACAAAATAAGTTTTTTTTAGTGCCAAAAGTAAACATTCGTTCATTGATATATGTTTTCTAACACAAAACCAGATTGCATTTGTTAATATCTTTCAAGTACGGTGTGTTCCCTATCATCTGGTGAGTAATAACATATTTTAATTTCCATGATCTATTTGACTGTCTTAGTTTTCGGAGCCATATTTGTTTAAACGTGCACCCTCTTGCACCTTTGAACACAAAACATCTTGTACCATGGAACATGTTTCAAATTACACGATACTATCGGTTTTTGTTTTTTTTTATTTTAAGGTCATGTCAAGAAGTAAGTCTGGAATTAAAGAGGTCCCCAATTGATTCCGATGTCTTGAAGAAAGCTGTTGAAGCAGTTATTGCTCCTCCAGGAAATATAATCTCAATCAGAGAAGCCTGCTCTGGTTTATGATTGAAAATACATTTTAAATATGATTGTCAGTTTTTACAGCTATATTCCCACCAATATTCCATGTGTTACAACTTACAAGAGTGTATGTTCCAAGGTACATGATCCTATTGTGCCTTTGAACACATTACATATCCCTTCATTTTATTTTTTCCATCCTTAATAGATCTGCAAAACAGGAAAATACATACAGGAAGGTGTAAAGGAATCTTCAATAATTATTTCAAGCATTTTTTCATTTTAAAAATTTCATTTCCCAAAATTAAAAAAAATAAAATGTGAAAAGTGTTTAAAGGTACAACAGTCTCCCCTACTTTAGATAAAGAACGGAATGCCTATAAAGGTAATTTATCTTCTGTTAGGCGAAGAATGGTGATTCTACACTTTGTTAACAAGTAGAGTTTTGTTGTTGTTGACTCGTGAATTAAATTTTCCACCACAGCAGCATAATCATAATAACGAGAGGTGGAACTGCAATGTATGTAATTACCACCTTAGCGTTTATAGACTGAGAAATGCTGTTTCCAGTCTCGGACCGACAAACGCTTTAATCCCAACGGCTTAAACATTAAGAGATGCTCGTGTCCAATTAATGAGCCTCGCGGTTTCTCCAGCTGCTTTTAGTCCATCAAGACTGCGAGTATAATAGCAACACTTCATTTTTTTTTGTCACTAGCAAACGTAGGCTGCTTAATAAAATTACGACCCATACTGCTATGCTCTGGATACCAAAAGCTAGGCAAGCGTATCGGCGAGGTGTATAGAATTCTCTCCCCTCCACGTCTTCGTATATATACAAGATACAAAAGCTGTAGTCAATTATTTAATCCCACAACATTGCAAGGTGAGGACATCAGCTCTCATTACAGACACTTCAGACGTGTTGATAACAAGATTAACAACAAAATGGCGTTGTTGCATTTCTTTCTCGTGGCTTTATTCTGTGCAATTCTTGGACATTCTCGAGTTCTCGCTCAAGACCAGACGCAAAACGAAGTTGAAGATGAAGGAAACTGGAAAGTGCTTTATAGGTTGATTACGGACTGTGCTCAGAAATCGGACATGAGTGTTTGTTTGAAGATGAAAGCGGTGACGTTTCTGGACCGGGCGATAACCATGAAGAATCCACTGCTAGTAAACGATTACTTGTCCCTTGCGAGGGATCCGTCGTACAAGGACGAGACCGTAGGACCTCAGGGACGGTCCTTGAAGCCCTTATCGGAGGCTCAGCTTGAGCAGTCACTACCTGAGTCCTTGGAGGAGAGGAGCGAGCGACTTGACGACATGCTGCAGGACAAAGTGGATAAGTTCTTGCAGTCCAGGACCGTCCAGCTCAACTTTCCAGCTGATGTGTTTGAAGGTCAGTTATATTATAATTTTTACAGTGAATGATAATGATAATTGCAGTTATTATTATTATTATTATTATTATTATTATTATTATTACTACACATTAGTGAGATCGAAACTCGAATATGCAGCTGTAGTTTGGAACTCTATTACTAGTTCTGATTCGGCAAAACTGGAAAATATTCGAAGGAAATTTATTTCATTATGTTCGTACAGATTTCTGCCTAATAACTCTGGGTATAACTATGATAAAAATGCGAGCGCTTTAAATGTCGAAGCCTGTATGCCAGACGTCATGATCTCGATTACTTATTCTTATGTAAGGTCCTTAAAGGTGACATTAATTGTCAATCTTTGTTAAACAGTGTCAGCCTTCGTATTCCTATGAAGGACATGAGACCACAAACTCTTCTATATTAGAAATTCTAAATCTTCCTCGTCGGTCTCCAGATGTATTAAACATGCTAACTTACATGTAGGCGATTTCGATCCATTCAATGTATGCAATGTCTTTACTAATATTATTTGCATAATGCTTTTACAAAAATTGGTAGTATGAATCAACTCCTTTCCCTAATATTTTATAGTTTTAATTCTTGTAAATTAATTATTGTAATCGGTGTTATTCATTTTGTTGTTAACTCAAGTATTTAATTTGTACCATAGTTGTTCATTTTAATGTATTAATTGTATCACTGTGCTGGACTTTTATTGGCCAATGGCTGTTGTCCAGCACATAAATATCAATAAACAAATAAATAAATAAATAATAAATAAATAAACAAACAAATAAATAAATAAATAAATATTATTATTAGTCCACCGATTTGGACTAACGGTTAGCTTGTCTGACTGTGAAACGAGCGGGCCCGGGTTCACATCCTGGTTAAGACAAGTTACCTGGTTGAGATTTTTCCGGAGGTTTTCACTCGAGCCATTAAGATCAAATGCTGGGTAACTTTCGGCGCTGGAATCTGGACTCGCTTCGCCGATATTATCATCTTCACATCACTCAGATACTAGATAACCACAACAGTTGATAAAGCGTCGTAAAATAGCCCACAGAAATTATTATTATTATCATTATTATTATTATTATTATTATTATTATTATTATTATTATTATTGCTTTGGAGTAACGGTTAGCATAACTGACGGTGAAACGAGCGGGCTCGGGTTGAAATCCTGGTTAGGACAAGTTACCTGGTTGAGGTTTTTCCGGGGTTTTCCCTCAAACCAGTAAGATCAAATGCTGGATAACTCTCGGCGCTGGACCCTGGACTCACTTCGCCGGCATTATCACCTTCATATCATTCAGATGCTAGATAACCATAACATTTGATAAAACATTGTAAAATAATCTACAAAACTATTATCATTATTATTATCATTATTATTATTATTATTATTATTATTATTATTATTATTATTATTATTATTATTTGTTGTTGTTTAGTCAACTGTCCGAAGACAGGTTTGAACCTCATAAGTGATACCAATAAGACATCATTCATGAAGCAACTAGGCCAGGAGATAATGAGGTAGGGTGACTAGTTCCTTTCCCCCTCCATTGCATACAATTGCCGACTAACTACATATTACACTAGTCAGACTTCAGATGCATGCAAACAATTGAGGGGTTTGCCGGAAAAGGGCGTATACGTCAATATGACGAATTGAGATACACGCAGTCTAAGATTTTAAAACGCGTCTGAATAAAATGTTATACACGCACGCAGCTCTGTCCTGCAGGTATGTACAGTACAATCAAACAAAATTTCGCTGTTATAATTTAGTGAATTATTCACTACATTTTAAACCGTTTTTCCGAAGAAGGGCGGCGAATCCAGAAATGCATATAGAGTGTTAGTTGGGAGGCCGGAGGGAAAAAGACCTTTGGGGAGGCCGAGAAGTAGATGGGAAGATAATATTAAAATGGATTTGAGGGAGGTGGGATATGATGGTAGAGACTGGATTAATCTGGCTCAGGATAGGGACCAATGGCGGGCTTATGTGAGGGCGGCAATGAACCTACGGGTTCCTTAAAAGCCAGTAAGTAAGTAAGTTTCCGAAGAAGGGCGTATAGGTCTATCCGCCCTTCTTCCGGCAAAGCCCTCAATTGTTCTTCCTCTGACACATACGTCAAGTGAGATGTACTGCGTGATAATAGATGTAGGACTACATATCAGCGAGAACCTCAATCAGAGATTATTATTATTATTATTATTATTATTATTATTATTATTATTATTACTATTATTATTATTATTATTATTATTATTATTATTATTATTATTATTATTATTATTATTTTCTTTCTCAAAACTCAATGCTGCCTCTTGACAAAGCTTACAAATCAATTTGATTTACAAACGTTTCAATTCGCATTATGTCCAAGACACATTATTTTTTACCGGAGTCCACATCTGTGGAGTAACGGTCAGCGCGTCTGGCCGCGAAACCAAGTGGTTCGGGTTCGAATCCTGGTCGGGGCAAGTTACCTGGTTGAGATTTTTTCCGGGGTTTTCCCTCAACCCGATACGAGCAAATGCTGGGTAACTTTCGGTGTTGGACCCCGGACTCATTTCACTGCCATTACCACCTTAATATCATTCAGACGCTAAATAACCTCAGATGTTGATACAGCGTCGTAAAATAACCCAATAACTCACTTTTTACTGGAATGACGGAAAACTGAATTAACGTAAACCGGATAAGTTTCAGTAGGCCTACACTACACAGCCACTTTTAAGCACTTGTTTCAAGATTTGCAAATACGACAGCTTGAAAAGATCACACTTCACAAGAGGAAATCTGGCGACTTCTGATATGTACAGTGTCCAGAATATAGTCGGTGAGTTCTCTTATTCCTACGTCATTACGTTGTAATGCCATTATATCTACGAAGCATTCATCAATAACTTCGGGTTGCAGGAAAGAAAGCCCAAAAATAGCTTAATAAATTCACTCTTCTCTCCTTCTTCTCGATATACACATCTTAGCCTCAGAGTATTAATTTTTCGATAGAAACTCTGCTCTAAATGAACTCGACATACTTTTTTTTGTCTATTTCGGACCACACTGTTTTCGCAGATTTGTGAATTGCAACTTCGTCGCCTACGTATAGACGTTTTCTCAGGAAGAGTGTAAAATACTTTAGGATAATGTAGTTTGGATTAATCTACATCGATTTAACCCTTAAATCCGCAAAGTATCCTATAAGATACAACAGATTAATAGAATATATGCAATAATTATAATAGAACAATAGTAAAAAATTGGTAGGAAAATTAAAATTTCGCAATACTATAATAATAAAAATAATATTTAACTTGAGGGTAGCCCTTACGGACTCAGTATATACTGGAAAAAATAATATACATATGTAAACATAGATATTAAATTAAAAAAAAATGGAAACAAAGAAAAGGGCATGAAAAATTACAACTGCTGTTTTATGTATGTATGTATTTATTCACACTGCAGTGGCTATATACCCGGTGGCAGTGGTAACTAATTACACTCAATAATGACAATAATAAACTTATTAATTAAAATACAATTAATAATAATACTAATAATAATAATAATAATAATAATAAAAACAACAACAACAACAGGGAATATACTAAATTAAATGAAACGATCACTTAAAATAACATTTGAAATAAATCTAATTTGTATCTTAAAACTAAGATCGAACTAAAACCCACGAGTATGATATGTTCATATCTGCACAAGTACCTTTCAAATTACACTCATTTCGCTGTCAACTCACTCACTGCAATGGAACTACGACACATTTCACTGATTCTATCCTGATTTCACTAACACTAAAAAAACATTTCACTGTTCAAATACTATGCACTGCCACTATAAACTATAAAGCTTCACTGACAGGAACACGTTTCACTTACACAGCACACTTCACTGACACGACATACTTCTTCACTGATACAACAGACTTCGCTGACACAACATAATTCTTCACTGATGCAACACTTCAATAACAACATATCATTTACACCCTTTAAATACTGTGTATAATTACCGTCTATTAGTAAGGTCCTTAAGCCTATTTTTAAATACATTTTTGGTTGTTGGTAAAGCCTTTAATAAGTCTGCAGGTAAAGCATTCCAGTCCCTGATAGTACGATTGAGAAAAGAAAACTTTCCAGTGTCCGTCCTCTGTCCTCTTTCCCTCAATTTATATGAGTGGTCGTTCCTTGAAGAGTAATTTGGCGGCTGCAACCTATTTTTTATTTCTCTCCAGGCAGGCTCACCTCTGTATGTTTTGAACAGTGCGCACCTGTGATTAATTAGGATTTGGCAGGATTTTTTTAACACAATTATTACAATGTCTTCCCTCAGGGACGTTGGCAGAGCAAACTGCCGTCGAAATTCTTCAAAAAAAGCTGGTGTAGTCCCTAGGCTATATATGTACATCTTCTTCTTCGTATTGTAGGATTAAATCCTGTCTTTTCCAACGTTGCCTATTCTGATAATGGTGACCAGCTTTCTTTCCATCGTTTAGGAGGTAGTCCCAAAGGTCTTGGGGTGTCTAGTTTTCCTACCATCGCGATTTTTGGAAGTCGTTCATCTGTCATTCTTGAAACGTGATCTCTCCATCCTTTTCTTATCCGTTTAGGTCCGAGGCATCGTTGATTCTTCGAGCAATTCTTGTATGTCCACTCAAGTAGGTTGCTAGCCTCGCTCAAGTGTATTTTTCTGTAGGGGTCTGCTCCCTTAGTCGAATGTCCCGGTTTTAAGGCGTCGAGAACTCGCCTTCACCCTCTCCCGTCTGCTACAACTAGGTTGCATTGCCCAGGGATCACGAGGCCTTAGCCTTCTTGGACGTGGGAGTAGGATTTGCTGGCAGAGCTGACAGATGTTGTGTCAGTAGGCTTTTCACAAGATTGTCGAATACCACCTAATATATGTATATAAACATATAAAATATGGACATTGCGATAGTTGTTTTCTTTACAGTCCGACACGGTTTAATAAACTAGTGCGAGAAATGAAGTTTTTCCAATTTAAGGGTTAACGTTTTCTGTTCAGATTCCTTTTGTGCAGGAGTCTTTAGTTCGATGGGGTGAGGTTTCCAATAACTCTGATCCTCCGTCTTTTCCAGCAGCGGTTCAAAAGAATTGGGATGAAATACTAATCTCTCTTGTTAAGGAGTCCCTTAAGTCATCTTTTTCTTTAGATACAGATCGTGCTCGTTGTTTGGCTCTCCAACAAAATGTTTCAGGATCTTGGCTTCATGAAATTCCTTCCCCTAACATTGGTACACTTATGGATCCCAAATCCTTTAAAGTTTCCGTGGCTTTACGCCTCGGTTGCAAAATCTGTCACATTCATAAATGTATCTGTGGCAATATTATAGATTTTTATGGCCACCATGCCTTAAGTTGTGTCATGAGTAAGGGGCGTCTCTCTCGTCATTCATCGCTCAATGACATCATTAAAAGAGCGTTAACATCCTCAGGGGTTCCATCCATCTTAGAACCTTCCGGGATAAGCCGTTCAGATGGCAAGAGACCCGATGGTCTGACTCTAGTCCCGTGGCGTGTAGGCAAATCCTTAGTTTGGGATTCCACATGTGTGGATACACTGGCCCCTTCTCATCTGTCTTCAACCTCTAAGACACCAGAATCTGCAGCTGAAAGTGCCGCTGTCAGAAAACACCATAAATATAAACATCTTGCGGATAATTATATTTTTGTCCCTTTCGCGGTTGAAACGTTTGGATCATAGTGTAGTGAAGCCAAAGCTCTCATCTCCACCATAGGCAGAAGTTTAGTGCAGCTTTCTGGGGACCCTCGAAGCAGTCAATATCTACGTCAGCGCATTGGCATCGCCATTCAGCGCGGTAATGCTATAAGTATTCTTGCATCCTTCCCCGAGTCCTCTTATTTAGATGAAATTTTCTTCCTTTAATTATTCAATTTATTTGTATTTTATTATAGTATACATATCAATGTGAATACAACTTCTTAACGTGTCTTTCTTATTATTATTATCTACGTCAGAGATGTAATGGTTCTGAAGTTACGGATGAGCGAACTTTTAAATGGAGCGAGGGAGTATAGACTTATTTCTACGTTTCATAACATTGTGATATGATAGGCTACATTGTTGAAAATACTGCATTTAAAATAATTACACAAGACAGATTACTAAGGTTGTCCTTCTTAGAAATTCCATGAACTATAAGTTCATATCAGGTACCGACCTCAATGAAACACTACTGGGTGTTCAGTTCAAAGTGTGTCATGGCTCGCTGTATGCCGTCATGTGGCTAGCCGATGAGCCTAGAGAATTCAATCTTCCTACACTTCCGCAGAGGCGTATTACCTAAATGCGAGAGAAGTTGCCTAGCAAGTACGGCGTTCATTCTGAAGAGTACGTGCCGATACGTACGATAACGCCGGTAGTGGCAGGAATGTGAACTGTTTAGAAATACGTACTGTCGGGATATGTGGAGAGTGTTAAGACTATTACTTACGTATTTGTTGACATTAACTTCGACGGTCAACATGGACACGGAGCATTTGATTTGCGTTGTGAAATGTTGTGGTACGCAACCGATGATAACAAATACCCTGCGTACGACTTGCCGGCGCAAAACACAGTTCGAAAGAGGTTATGGTAGCACACAGGCCGTACAGACCGCCATCTGTTGCTACGACGTTCAAGTTATACCGTACACGTTCTCAAGTTCAGATTGAAGAACGCCTTAAATAATAGGCAACTTCTCTAACATATAAGCTGAAACTCGCTTGAAATCGGTGACCCAACAACAGTGACGTCATGACACACTTTGAAATGAATACCCAGTAGTAGCTTGCCAGTTTCAGATAACATCCGATTCACAAGGGAAAACATACAGCTTAATGGAACCCTTCGATTGGGAAAACATCTGTATTCCTCAACAGCAGCCAATACATTGCCATAAAAATACACAAACAGAAAGTATATTAGGTTAAATCGATGTACAGGGACATCATTTTATTTTTACTAACATTTTTAATATTAACCTGTCTATATCTTTGGATTAAAGGTCTAGAACCGGAAACACCGCTTGCTCTCCCTTCCAAGACTGGAGTTCGATGATACTGGTGTAAAATACAAACAAATCACTTTACTAGGTATAGGCGGGAAGAAAAGTAGTTCATCCATTTATGTAAACTAGGAAATATCGCAATTTTGAGTTTGATAATTTTCATTAGGATTTTGTTTAATCAATATATAGTACTGCATTAACACTTAGTGTATTTACTCACTAATTGAGCTATCCATTCAGACGTATTCATTATGCAGTGTATATTGTAGTGTTACAGCACATTAGCGTACAATATAGAGAATGAAGTTAAATTGAAAAATAATCATAATATGGATATTTAAACACATTTTTGAAAATGATGGCCGTTCATTTCGATACAGGGTTCAGTTCTTTTGTGCATATTATCGCACTATAGACTACTGTACCTAATTCAAATTACCAGTTTCGTCCTTCGTACAAGTAACTCATGGTGAAATAATTCTATATCTACTCTATAAAAGAGTACCTTACGTAATGTAAGTTCAATCTTCACTTCTGCCCGACCCGAAAAGATAAAATTGCTTAGAAATGCTATCTACTGTCCGTTCAAATGGCTATGTCGCAGGGTCGTAGAAAGGGGGAGGGGAAATCACGTGACAGTTAATTACTTAACGAGGCCCTTCTATTTAAGTTATTTTAAACAGTTGTAGGCCTATAATATTACGTAGACGTCCAATTCCTAATAGAAATTAATGTTTTCAGAAAAGAGCTAAGACAGCCCAGCTACTAGACTTTACAGAGGGGCGAACAGAAGCAGGTGGGGGAAACCGGGATGCGACGTAGGCAAACGTACGACAGTACCTGTGCGAAAATATGATTCAATATTGAAAGCTCTTTCGTCACTGGAAAACACGAACATATTTCTGGAACGTACTATACTCACTAACTCAGTACTGCATACGCGGCCTTGGTTCTGTGTGTAGAAGGGTTGGCAGTTTACTAGTAGAGGGGGTGGGAGTGAAGTACATTCAAAAACTCAGGTACAATAAAAATTGAAGTACGGTAAAAATAAAATGATGTCCCTGTAGATTAATCCAAACTACATTATTCTTCAGTATTTTACACTGCTCTTGAGACACCCAGTACAGACATCCCTTGATCCGTTTGACTCCCTATATATGTGAGCATTGTTTCAAGTCCGACGGATGCCAATGATAGCATTCGTCAATCCTATACTGAGAGGCGAGTCATTCTGCTTCATCCCGGACAGAGCCAGCTCTCATTTCCAGATGAAAGACTTTACCCCTCTCCATTTTAACTATTGCAAGCATTAGATGAAGTAAGGAAGAGTTGGAGATAATCACATAGCACACTGTTCTTCGTTTTCCTAGATGCCATTATGTCATCGTACTCAGTATTAAAAGATATCATATGCATTTTCTTGCATTAGTTTCTGATTTCCAAGGTAATTGAGTATAAATTGCTTTTATCTTATGCAGCTGCTAAATCTGTTTAGGAATCGCTATGGATGCAAGTATTGTTTCTATAGTCATTACACCATTTGATTGCTTTCCTTAGTGCAAGCAGTTCAGCATGGAATTAATATTAAGCAGTATAGGGAAAGTTTGAACAAGACTGAAGCTATTTCAGACGAGCCTCTATGCGCTACAAGTGGACATATCACTTCAGGAAAGTTCTTCCGAGCGTGAACCATTTGTAAACACGGAGATCTGACCCATATTTGAACCTTAATTCCAACTAAATCGTATTCCGGGTTAACGTAACACTTATTCTATTCGACTGCTTTGTCTTCACTTTAATATCGCCCCAAATATTGATATTAGCTTGATTATCATTTTAAATATCATCATTATGCGCCCTCTATGATGGCTTAAAGCTAGCGAGCTGATTTTCCATTCAGGCGATCTTGATCCGATAATCTATCTTGTCGTGAAGGAATATGTGGTCGAAAAAGAAGATGATGTAGAGCAGCGGTCATTAGCACACTGCACCCTTGGGCTAGCGTCTCTTACCCGCGGAGAAGACACTGCACTATGGTGCATTCGTAGCTGCTGGCGGGCATGCTCTCTACCTCTTCCTGCTGTACGACGGGGCAAAACACGTTGCTCCGCTTACCCTTTACCCATTTCAGCGAGTACTGACGACCACTGATGTAGAGAGTTTTGAGGTAGAACTACGACTTTCGCTTCACTAGATATGGGATTGTAACTTAGGAATTTGAAGGAGTTCCCTACAAAAGGGGAGTGGTTTCACTTTTTTATGAAATTAATGTTTTGCTTGTTTCATACGTTAGAAATATGCCCGACCTTTTAGTGCAAGAACTCGAACGATGTGATTCCGAGCCTTTGGTAGTAAGTTACAGTGGAATGAGCTCCCAATCGTTTCATTTGCAAAAATAAGGCAGCTCCTGGAGCTATACAAAGTATACCGTAACTAGTGTCATTCATTTCAGGGGATTATTCTTTGAGATATTTCAAACAAAAATGTCTAATGCACTTTTGCTCGTTTGTGATTTATCCTTTAAATGTGCAGAAATTTTATCCGAACAAATGTAACTTTTCGCTCTGCAATGGAATATTACAATGTTATATTTGTTCGGATCAGATTTCTGCACATTTAAAGGAAAAAAAAAGTTGAAATTATGTCAATGATTTATTATCATAATACACTGCTCTCTTAAAACGAGGATACTGGCGATTAAGTCAATGGCTTTCCCAAAACACACTATGAAATGTTTCATATAAAACTATTTCTATCTCGAAAAGGAAGCAAAACCGAACAAAATCGTACTAAATTTTTCTTGTTTGAAATATCTCAAAGAATAACTCCCTGAAATTAATTGCATTACTTATGGATATATATACAGGGTGTTCCTACGTGGTGTTACAAACTTTCAGGGATGATGGCGAGGAGCACATGTATCAATTTGAGATATGGAACCCTGGTCCGAAAATTACCGAGTCGAAATTTGCAAGCAAAAATAGTTCTATGGAAATAAAATAATTTTATTCCTCTATACACCTTATTTATGTCTATTTATCTGTGCATCTTACACATACTGTATTCATCTGACGTTGTTTACGTTGTCTACTTACAGTATTCCATTCAGTGGGCTGTCTGAGGGGTGGAGACAGGAAACTACACTAAAGCAATGCAGATAGCGTAATATGTAACGGACATTGTCGGTCCTGATATGCACGTCTGTAGACAGCAGTGTATGTGTACAAGTTGCAGTGTCCAGTCGATCAGTCTTAGTGAAATGGAGGAGTACACGACAGCGGAATAAGCAGACCTGATTTTCGAATACGGATGAGCCAAAGGGAACAGTAGACAAGCTCACAGATTGTATCGTCACAAGTACCCACGTAGGAGACATCCGGCCCATGCCATTTTTCCACAACTGTTCCAAAAGTTAAGGGAAGGAGGGCACGTGGTGCGAAATTACAATTCCATTTCCACACAACTATTTTTGCTTATAACTTTCGACTCAGTCATTTCCGGACCAGGGTTCCGTATCACAAATTGATACATGTGCCCTTCGCCATCATCCCTGAAAGTTTGTAACACCACCTCGGAAACACCCTGTATATATATATAACCTGCTATGTCTTGTGTTGTTGTTTATGATATTCACACAGTAATTCTGTGTTCAGTTCAAACTGTAGCAAATTACCCTATATCCTATTTTTATTGCAGAAAGAAGGTAGCTCCATTATTTTGCCCCCCCCCCTTAAATTGCTGATTACAATAAATGATTGAATGATAAAATGAAACTCCCAGGTCTCTAGGACATAGTTGAACAAAGGAAAGAAGCTCAGAATTTTATATTTTTATAATGCTTTTTGTAGTTTTCCACAACTATATAGCCTACCTCCTTAAATACGTTTTTAAATTGCCTGACTTCAAATCTGAGTTTCTAGTGTGGAAAGTATATGTTCTAGCTGTTACGACTGATGACACGGCCTATGCCATAATATAAAGAAGATAACAATAATGCACTTAAAATATACAAAAATAAGAAGAAGGAGTTTTTATGCAGTACATCTCGTGGACAAAACTCTTCGTGCCTCTTCACCGTGAAGAAGTGAAGAAAGGCTCTGTGGTCAGGCTGTTAGGTTGGCCAGCCATCTGCATAGAGTTCTGCATCCATGCCTTCATTTGACCACCTGGTGATGTGCAGACACCGAATAAAGCCTCATTATTTCGCTCCTACATCCACGAGTGTACATGCTCGCATCTAATATATTTACATGTTTTCAAACTACTTCAATCTTTGTGACGAACAACTGGAAATTTTAAACAGCTGTTGATATTTTATATCTGCAGTCAGTTGTTTGAGTTAGCCAGACGTTACACTTTCAGGTCTAAGATGATACAATCCTGATAAAGTGAACTATAAGTAGTCCCGAAATGTAAGATATATTTAATTTCAATTGACATTTGAAAATTTAAATTTCTTTTTATAATGAAATCATCGTAAAAGCCTAACTTCTCAAGCTTATTACACAGGCTTCGGTCCTGGGCACAGAAACGTATGAAGTTCAGAACGCACGGCCAATAGTGTTGTTGGTCGAATGAAGTAGGAGATGGAGAGCGCCGTTACTTTGTGTGTCAATATGTAAACAGTCCGTCACAGTACGCACAAAATATATTTCACCCTGTACAGATGCAGTATATACAGTACATTCCTAGTGTAGACAATAAATGTCTATCATTAAAGTATTAACGTGAGTTGTAACCTTCAATCAGGTGTCTCTACGCCGAAGCCTGTTACACGTACCGCAGCCAAGCAGCAATACACACAACGGTAATGCACATTACGGACCCACCTGTGCTGTTGCAGTCACCCGTCAACACGGGCCATGACGTCATTTATACTCCGTGTACTCTAAACCTCATACTGGTTACTCTGTGTCCCTAGGTCGAAGCCTACTTATTACATTTCCAATATTGTGCCAGCTGTAAATTTTCTTCCAATTATTTAATTCACCATTGCTGCATTTAATTAAATAATAATCTCTTCCTCTCTATATAGTCTCTGCAGTTGATGAAAAAGGCTATTTTTATCTAATGCACCTAATACTGAATTGCTTATTTTCCGGAGGATCTTTCAAAATATCTTCTAATTTTTGGTTTCAATATTAAAATTTATTTATGTGTTCTTACCGGTTATTCTGTATGGTTGTGAGACTTGGACTCTCACTTTGAGAGAGGAACAGAGATTAAGTGTGTTTGAGAATAAGGTTCTTAGGAAAATATCTGGGGCTAAGAGGGATGAAGTTACAGGAGAAAGGAGAAAGTTACACGACGCAGAACTGCACGCATTGTAAGTTATTCTTCACCTGGCACAATTAGGAACATTAAATCCAGACGTTTGAGATGGGCAGGGCATGTAGCACGTCCAGAGACCGGAGTTGGGAGACCAGAAAGGAAAAGACCTTTGGGGAGGCCGAGACGTAGGTGGGAGGATAAAATTAAAATGGATTTGAGGGAGGTGGGATATGATGGTAGAGACTGGATTGAACTTGCACAGGATAGGGGCCGATAGAGGGCTTATGTGAGGGCGGCAATGAACCTGCGGGTTCCTTAAAAGCCATTTGTAAGTTGTAAGTTCTTGAACTTCTCCAGCTTTCCACATGTTATTTCCCATTTTCTCTCTTGTAACGTAATTTCTGTTTCACATTGATAACATTAGCTAGAGTTCCTTTGTTTTCATTTACTGTTTTAATTGTTATATTTGTATACCCCTTTTTAGAAAGTCCATTTTGCTTGTTTTAAGCCTTCTTTTGTTACTTGTACTATCAAATTTTCAGAGACATGCACTGTGACTTTCTTGGAAATACTCAAGTTGCTATGTGACAGTTAATTCCCAAATTACTATCACCCAAATCTAGTTAGGAGAAAAAAGTAGCTCTACGTCAAAACCCTCACAAACTTCGCTTTGTCCGTCATAAGTACAACGTCGAGATTTCAACTCGGGCTCTCAGTCGTTATAAGTCAGAGCTCTGCCAACTGAGGCTTTCCTAAACTGTGAGACAGTCACTAATCTCATAGAGAACTTGCGGAATTTCTCGCCATCACCAATCCCTTAGACGCTAGATAATCCCGTGGATTACAGAGCGTAGTTAATAACCTATTAAAAGGAATTAACAGCTAAAACTCATCGCTACTTGTCATACCTGATAGTTCCAAGTTATAAAACAAAGAAGGAAACTGCAGATTAATTAAGTTCCGAAAGATTGAACACATCTGCGGGTTTGGTTATTAAACTAAGTGTTGTCAGCTATGACTAGCAATCAATATAGATGGAATTAGTACATGATTGAACTCTGTGAGGCCCGTCACAATACCGATTTCTCCACCATAAATCACTCATTTATCTTCCGTGTTTTATACTTGTACCGATTCCTGATGTCTACAACTACAACACTTTTGAAAAGACTACAAATTTTGTCTTCATCCATATGCTAACTGAAGACTACAATCGTGAGAAAATTATGAAACTAAGCGTTTATCCTAACACCACCTTTTCTATGTATAAGAAAGACATGCTGTAGATGTAGACTACACGTAAAACAGACAGTTTCAGCTCACAAGTAGGGGAGAGGTGGGTAGTATCGGACTCGGGTAATACCGGACAGTGCTTTTCTTTCATCTACCAGAGATGGTAGTACTTGAATGATGTGGTTACGTAACTGTATGCGACATCACAGAAACGTAACCATGTCATTCAGGTATTATCATCTGGTTGTAGATGAAAGAAACTCACTGTCCGATATTAACCGATGTCCGATACTACCCAACTCTCCCCTAAATATTTTCATGGAGGCAAATAAAAAGTTTTTTTTTTCCTTGCATATGTTAATAATGTAAAAACAAGTGCTTATACAAATGTTGGCCACTCTAGCGCTTTTACAAAGGCCGTCTAAAAAGTAAGCTTCCCTGGGGCAGTTTACAAAAAGAAAACACAATTTCGTGGAAAGATTTATTGGAACAGGTATAGAAATTAAGCTATTTTTCAACATATTCCTCACTGGTTGTTTTGTATGGTTGTGAAACTTGGACTCTCACTTTGAGAGAGGAACAGAGGCTAAGGTTGTTTGAGAATAAGGTGCTTAGGAAATATTTGGGGCTAAGAGGAATGAAGTTACAGGAGAATGGAGAAAGTTACACAACGCAGACGCGCGCTTTTTATTCTTCACTGACAATTAGGAACATTAAATCCAGAAGTTTGAGATGGACAGGGCATGTAGCACGCATGGGCTATGCATATAGAGTGTTAGTTGGGCGGCAGGAGGGAAAAAGACCTTCGGGCGATCGAAACGTAGATGAGAGGATAATATAAAAAAGGATTTGATGGAGGTAGAAAATGATGGTACATACTGAATTAATCTTGCTCAGGATAGGGACCGATGCACAGTGTACAAAAACGCAAATCTAGATGGACAAAATTAATAACTTCCCTGGATTTCAACGGATTCTTATGAAACTTCGTACAGATCTTACAGGTAGCACATTTGTTTTGTGTACAAAGTCTGATTACATTTGAGTAAGAGGAACTACCCCTTTATAGGGGGTGATTTTAGACAAAATTAATAACTTCTCTCCAAACAGATTTTTATGAAACATAATAATAATAATAATAATAATAATAATAATAATAATAATAATAATAATAATGATAACGGCTTTATTTAACCTGGCAGAGTTAAGGCCATAAGGCCTTCTCTTACACTCAACCAGGATTAAAACTTGCTTACACAGTTGAACATAAAACTGGATCGGAATTAAGTAATTACATGCTGATACAATTTAGGTACATAATGAGATTAAAAGAGGTAGTTACATAACATTTACCTCATAAAATAAAAATAAACATAGTGAAATACAGTACATGTTAATGTTGTTAGAATCAAATACTAATCACATAAAAACAGAAGCCGGTAATTCAATAAAAAAATATACATGGTAAAAATAAATATAAGCACATTAGTATACATATTAGTATTAGATACAATTAAGTAGGATTTACATAATTAAACCAGAAACCGACAATTGAATAAAATGTACACAAAAAATAGATTAATAAAAAAAACAACTACACAGTGGGATTCATATTGGCGTTAAGTGATAAATAAACACGATTTAGATAATAAAAATAAGAAAAAAATATAGATAAATACAGTGGAACACATTCCATTAAATATTTGCAACGCGTTAGATCTGGCAACTCATCATAAGATATTTTTCTAATTTACATTTAAAGGAAATTAAAGTTCGGCAGTCCTTGACTTCAGGCGGCAGAGAATTCCAGTGACGAGAAGTAGCAACAGTGAAAGATGAAGAATAAAGAGATGATGTGTGCAGTAGTATTTCTAGTGTGTTACAATATTGTTGTTGTTGTTGTTGTTGTTTTCTAATGCCAGGCGTTTGACAATAAAGTCATTTGACCTCTTGCACTCCAATATTTTTCAAAGATATTATCATGGCCAGCCACTGAAGCACAGATTTTGAGGTGTTCCGAATCCATTTCTTGGTTTGAGTTGCACAATGGGCAGTTAGGGGACTGATATATTCCAATTCTATGCAGGTGTTTGGCCAAACAGTCATGTTACCATATTGTGACCGAGTATTTAAGTTGTGATACCGAGAAAGACTGTGGAATCGGACAGATAAGTAAGAGGGAGTAGAGGTGTGCAAAATTCGGTATAAGAGAGAAAGGGAATGTAACTTTCTCCTTTCATTTAACCTGAGCCACGTACGAGGCGTGTTCTTAAAGTAAGTTCCAAAAGGGTGTAGTAAGTAAACGGGAAGATATTTACAAACTATTTTTGTTGCATTGTATTCCCAACACTTCAATTACTTTTCAACATAATCTCCACCATTATTGAGGCATTTCGTGGCACTAGTCTTTCTATCCCCTCATTGTAGAATTCGCCCGCCTGCAATGCGAACCACTCCCGCACTGCTGTTTTCACTTCGTCGCCATCAAAACGTTGACCACAGAGGAACTTCTTGAGGTACAGGAAGAGATGAAAGTCACTCGGAGCCAAATCCGGGCTGTAGGGGGGATGGTCAATTTGTTCCCAGCCAAATTTCGAGATGAGATTTTGGGTGTCGTCGTCATCAAAACGTTGACCACCGAGGAACTTCTTGAGGTGCAGGAAGAGATGAAAGTCACTCGGAGCCAAATGCGGGCTGTAGGAGGGATGGTCAATTTGTTCCGAGCCAAATTTCGAGATGATATTTTGGGTGTCGTCGCCATCAAAACGTTGACCACCGAGGAATTCTTGAGGTGCTGGAAGAGATGAAAGTCACTCGGAGCCAAATCCGGGCTGTAGGGGGGATGGTCAATTTGTTCCCAGCCAAATTTCGAGATGAGATTTTGGGTGTCGTCACCATCAAAACGTTGACCACCGAGGAACTTCTTGAGGTGCTGGAAGAGATGAAAGTCACTCGGAACCAAATCCGGGCTGTAGGAGGGATGGTCAATTTGTTCCTGTCCTCATGATTTTTTTCATCGACAGCACGCACCAAATTGTCATTGACCAAAGATGGCCGACCGGTATGCTGCTCGTCATGCACAGAGACGCGGCCCTCTTTGAACTTCCTAACCCATCTCCTGACCATTCCATCACTAATGGCATCATCACCATACACCTCACAAAGTTGACCATGAATGTCAGCTGGTTTGATGTTTCTCGCATTCAAGAAATGGATAACAGAGCGCGTCTCACAGTCGGCGGGGTGCTCGATCACTTTAAACATTTCAACTGATCATAACTAACCCCACACACGGACTGAAGCTCTGAAACTGCATGCACAGCTTGTCTGAAGATTGAAGAAGAAAATATGCATGCGCAAAATAACGATTGCAGCGATGTGACGGCTATAATTGAAAACGGAACTTACTTTAAGAATACGCCTCGTACATGGTACGGAAGTTACAGATAACGTATATTTTTGTGTACAAACTATATCTACGGTTTCATAAGACGAATTATCCCTTTATATGGGGTGCATTTACTCAAAATTAACTTCTCTTCTAGAAACTCTGCTTAAATCTGTATGCTACCAAAATGCCATAAGTAAGTAAGTAATATTATTACAAGCAGTCTGAAGTGATATTGGCGAATACAATTTTCACTTTTGTTTTCAGGAAGAAGAAGAAAGAAGGGACACGGCCTCCTGATGGCTGGTGGACTGGCCGCAGCAGGAATGATGGCTCAGCTTTTCATGGGCAAGATCGCACTCATTGCTGGTAAAGCCCTGCTCGTCGCAAAGATCGCTCTGGTCCTCTCAGCTATCGTCGGACTGAAGAAACTCCTCGGTGGAGGAGGCGGCGGCGGCGGCGGTGAGTCCCACCAAGTGGTGTACGCCTCAGGGGGACACGAGCACGGCGGCTGGCAGCGACGCAGTCTGTCATCCGATCCCTTGCAGGCCCACGACATGGCTTACAGGGCGCACAAGAATGAAGACTGACGACCCTGAACTACTCGACCACGACGACGCTATGTACCTGCGACTGAAATGGATGTTTGCGTGTAAATGCGGATTTGTATGACTCAATATTGCGATTTGATGACGAAAACGAAGATTTATATGCGTCATCGAACTGTAATTTATTTAAAGAATGCACTTATTTATATTTTTTCTTAAAATACAATAAAATATATTTATATCTCACATATCTCTTTCTTGAAACCGAGGCGCTTGCATTTATTTTATGGCAACATAAGATTTCATTGTATCTGTATGCGTTTCTATTAAATGTACAGACGTGGACAAATTATTAAACTAAATTAATTATATGTGCAACGAAGCTGTATTTATCGGTAGAAATAATGAACGAAAATGTATTTCGCACAGATATAAGGAACAGAAAATTGAGTCTTGAGATTAGTAATATTTTGTGAACATTTCCTTATTCTTTATTAACACGTTGATTTTGTCAGGGATGCTGGAAACCAAAGTTTGACACTTTCTTTGAGTAGCAATATAATTTAGCCAGATACCAGACAATGCTTAAATCAGTCCATGTTTTGTTGTAAGCCTCTTTTTGTTCACTTTCTTCTTCAGTATAGATCACAGATTTTCAATTTCTTTCATGTCCGGTCTTCTTGCAGGCCAAGGGAGAATATCTTCTGCAGTAAATAATTAAAACACCAGTAGTACCAACACAGCCAGACAAAATATACTTGACCATTGGAAAAATATACCGGAAGATGTAAACAATCATATTTACAACAATAGAAACTCTGTGAATTACACTAATAGTTGATATGACGAATTATATTATGTTTCCAGGAAAATGTTTTAGTCTAATAATTTGTCCACGTCTGTATATATATCGCGTAGAGGAGACTAAATAGGATCCTTTTGGCATAAGAATCAGTAACAATGAGTTAAACATGAAAGTCTAAGTACCGTAAGCAGTGGCGGCTTGTGATGAAATATTGCGTGTGTTCACAATTTTGTGTTCCAAAATCGAAGAGAGTTAGAAATCGTACGTTTAGCCTAATATGAAATGTCATGATTCCAATATTTCACTACCGAAAAAACCGTATATAAATTCAAAACAATATGTAATAATAATAATAATAATAATAATAATAATAATAATAATAATAATAATAATAATAATAATAATGAAACCCAGACTTTTTATTTCCAACTTTTCCTGGTAAGCCAGTTTACCCAGTTCTTTCCTGTTCAAAATTGCTTGAACGGAGTTTCATTGTTTACGTTTGTTAAAAATTAATACATATTACAGTGCCGTTATTTACAAAAGCGTGTGTTCAGTAATATATTTTGATTCACAACACACTGATACACTATAGCCTATAGCAGTACTGTAATCCCATTCGCATATATTGATTACTGTGAATACATGCCAGTAAATATTATTCTTAAATAATATACACCACCATACAGATATTTAAATTCATACCACCATGACATTCAGCCAGCACGTGTTTGAAACACAAACTATGCTATAGTGTAGTAATTCACAAACTACACTCTCGTAGCAGCACTGTACACACACCCATATAAAGTAAACGTTCTGACAGTAAAATGCTGACACCTATATGCTATTAAATTTCCTCCTCGAGATATAGCACGTGAACGATAGGCATCGATGCACCTGACACCTGTAGGATAGATTCACTGTTCACTTAACGCTTTGTGCTCTTGACGAGTCATAAACGGCCAGCGAAAGACAATTTTCTCCCGCGCATGCGTGAAATTCCTATAACCTTCTTGAAAAGAGCACGGCTTGTACGTGAACGGATGTTGCCAAATTTACATAAGAAGTTTATGCAAGATGCCGGAAGTTTAAAATACTCGATTCTGATATTATACTTCCCCACTACGTCAATACGGTGTTAAATAATAAAACTAGTCTGCATTAATGGAAATAAGGTGTTCACGTGCTCTTGTGCTCTTATTGACGCACCGCCACTACCCGTAAGATATTCATAGTCGGTGACTTATTTATGTAATAAAACGTACTTTGTTAAGTTTAATTTAGTAAGTCTTACTTATATGACTCTCTACAATAAAGCCGAACTTCACTATATGAAAAACTGCAAGGCCATTCAATAATATAAATCAGTTAGTCGTTTTTCTTTTGTTCCTAAATTTGTATGCAAAGCTTCTGTACGATAAAATTATTGAAATAGAAGCAAAGAAGAAAAACAAGCTTAGTTTTCCATTACTTTTATTAATGCTTAATATTTTTGGGTATTCTTTATACTATTTCCCACTACTGCAGTTATGCCGTTTTTGCACATAATTGTATACAATCAATGTAGCCAACATAAGAAACAACTCGTCAAAAGTAATGCTAATTATGTAATAATCCTCTAAATACTAAATTCGGTAGGAAACGTTTGTTAATATGACGAAGGTTAGATTTGGTTTGTTAAGGTTTTTAGAGCGTGTTCTCATTTAAATAATCTGGTGACCTTGGAGGCCATAAATCTTTAGATATATCATGATCCTCGAAGAAACTGCTGATGTATGCCATAAATTCATTAGAAATGTGGCACGATGACGTAGAAAATAGCTATCCCTGCGCAATTTCGATGTCGTCTAGCTGCTCCATGTGTCTTATACACATCAGTATTTACTGTTATTCCAAAGGAAATTAATCCAATGATCCTGTGATTGGATATTGAACATCACATTCGACATTTTTCTGGAGGAAGTGGTGTGTCATGATAGACATGAGGATTTTCTGATATCCATAATCATATGTTTTGAGAATTTATATAACCTGAATGGTGATGTGAAAACAATGAACATCACAACGATGTATCGAAGGCAGTCGACCATCTGACAGTTTCACTGAAACTAATTATTTCGTGCATCATTTCAATGTATTTACAATTGAAAAGTCACCTATGAACACAGAGTTATAGATAACTAAAATGTGCGATATACCACTGAAACACACTGTATAATATGAATATGTTACCAAATAAAATTTTGTGCTCTGTGTACTGTAATGAGTAATATTGTTAATTTTTGTAAAATTTTTGTGTGCATAACCTATATTGATATATTTTTATTTAAATGTGCATTTGAAACAAGCTATGCATGTTTAATTATTTATTAGTCTACAGTTAACTAATTTTCAGTCTTTCCCATGTCTCAATATTGGTTAAAACATAAACAAGATGTATGCATATTATCATCAATACGACTACACGACAAAAGAAAACATGACTATGAATGCTATCAATCGTACATAATGACGTGACTTCAATATGATAAAATGCTGCAATGTAAGACAAATGAAAAACGACTTTCTTTGGCGACGAAATTAGGATGTAGACGAGCGAATAAACTAAAATAATATAACAATAAATTATCTCACTCACAGAATTCAAATTCACCTGGACTTACAATACTTTCATCACGTGTTAGAAAATAAAACATTTAATTGTAAAAATGTGTTATACAAATTGCTAATATTTATTTAACAAAATGTTAAGTTAAAGTTATTGTATTTTTGTAAACTGACAGAGTATCTTAAAAAGAAAAAGTAAGACATGTATTAAATGTTCATGACAGTGAGCTTCTATAATAATAATAATAATAATAATAATAATAATAATAATAATAATAATAATAATAATAATAATAATAATAATAATAATAATAATAATAATAATTTTATTTATTCTGGCGAAGTTAAGACCATCAGGTCTTCTCTTCCACTTAGTCAAAAACAAAAGAAGCCGATACAATTTGGAATGATACAAGTTTATAATTACAGACTAATATCTAAAGAACACTCAACGAATGATGTTGTTATACAAGCACAAGTTGAATAAAATAATGCAAACATACTAAATAATAATTACAATAATAATATGCGTTACAAGAGCGGTATGTAGAAGTTTTCATGTTCGAGGAAAAGTTTGAAAAAGCGAAACGTAGTTGAGCTTTTTTAATTTCCGAGAATTGAAAGAAAACATACCGCTCGTGTATCGTACATTATTTGGTGCGAAGATCGTTTATTACATACCTGAAAGAGGAATTTCTAACTAGTTGCAATGAAATCTCCATCTTGGTTTCTGTTCAATGACGGCAAATTTGCAAAACAAAAATATCTATCTTCAACATTGTTGCTTTAAAATGTTTTCTGTATTTACTATACTCCAGCAGGCCGTGATATACGTCTGTCTTTTTTTCCCCCCAGTCTATGATGAGTCTGGAATCTTGCTGATTTTTTCACGGCTTCCTTAATGTTACTTCCATCACGAATGCAGTAACTTTAGTGGAGTTGTAGAGTTTACTTAATTTTTTCCAATATTTAAAAACAATAATTAACAGTGCAATTTAGGTGAAATTTCAGTGGTAAGTTTCCAATTTATAATTATTACTATATTGAACGTCTCTAAAAATAATATGTTAAAAGCCTAAAGCAGTAAAATCAATGTCACTTAAGCGGTGAGAAGAGAGAAATTGTTATGTGTGTTAGGTTGGGAATACTGAATGTGGAATTTTAGACTTACCGCGGATTGGTTTTGTGCGGAAACCAAGCAAATACGCACGATCTCGCACAAAATAATATAACGCATAGAAGTTTCACTCAATGAATATGTAAGTGGTAAGTGAACCAATATTATAAATTACGAGAATTACAGATTCGGACAAAAATTATAACTATACAACACTGAGGAATATTACAGATACACAGACATACACTCAAGCGAGAATTAAACATGAAAGAGGAAGAAAGAGAACATATTTTCAGAAAAAATACCGCGTCGTTAATCATGAATAATGACATATCTATATTGTAACAGAAACTGTTTACGCATACTTCACTGTAAATTGAAAGTAAGTTGTATGCATCAGTATTTGAAAACTCAGAATGTATGTAAATATTAATCACATTTCAAGATCAGCTTCAGTTGCAATACTGTATGCATTTTAGTATTTCACACAATTTCAACTCATAATTGTTTACAATAACCAAAGATTTTAGAAAAGCTTTTCACAGCTTCATGCTAAATATGTGTAATATAACTGTTAACTGACACTAATTTATTTGTAAACTGTTTTACTCAGTAGCAGCTTGCTTAAATTATTTTTTTATATTATATTGTTGTCAGATAAACATTAATGTATTTAATTTTTTATCTATTATTTATATTAAAATAGAAAAGAATAATAAAAAAAATATTTCATGTCATACCCATTCCTACCTTTCCTCACCAACTGTGTAAATTCTCTTTATTTTAAGAAATCTATAATTATAGCTTGCAAATAATTAAATGATTCAGGGTGTTTCCGGGCTGGTGTTACTAACTTTCAGGGATGATGTGGTAGGGCACATGTATTTATTTGAGATAAGGAACCCTGGTCCGGAAATGACTGAGTCGAAAGTTATAAGCAAAAATGGTTCTGTGGAAATGAAATAATTTTACTCCTCTGTACACCTTATTTATGTGTATTTATCTGTACATCTTACACATACTGTATTCATCTGACGTTGTTTACGTTGTCTACTTACAGTATTCCGTTTAGTGCGCTGTATGAAGGGTGGGGGTAGGAAACTACACTAAAGCAATACAGATGGCGTAATGTGTAACGGACATGGTCGGTCCTAATATGCACGTCTGTAGACAGCAGTGTATGTGTACAAGTTGCAATGTCCAGTCGATCAGTCCTAGTGAAATGGAGGAGTATACGAGAGCGAAATATGCAGACATGATTCGAATACGGATGAGTCATTGGGAACAGTAGAGAAGCTCATAGATTCTATCGTAACAAGTACCCACGTAGGAGACATCCGGCACATACAATCTTTGCACGACTGTGCCAAAGGTTAAGGGAAGGAGGGCAAGTGGTGCCAAATTACAATTTCATTTCCACACAAATATTTTTGCTTATAACTTTCGACTCAGTCATTTCCGGACCAGGGTTCCTTATCTCAAATTGATACATGTGCCCTTCCCCATCATCCCTGAAAGTTTGTAACATCAGCCCGGAAACAACCTGTATATGCGTGTGCATTAAATTCATGTATTCAAATAATAATTTCAATGGAATATACTTATTGTAGCTAGGTAGATGTATCATTCGAGCAAATACTATTTTATTGCTATGCTTTTAGTACTATTAGAGATGACAAAGAAAAAAAAAACGTATATGGATTAATTTGTTTTCCAATGGCAGGAGTTTTAACTTGCCGTTATTTGTCTCAATTCTATAAGAGTGCTCATAGATGTCGCTAGTATCGAGAAACGTAGTCCATTTAGTTCGTCAGAGACTGTCCAGATTGTACCACAAGCAGTGGCTCTACATTGAACTTGTAATGAATGGTGATAATGGAGAATTGTTGGCAGTCACAGGGGAACCGTAGTATCCGGAGAAAACCCTTTTGTTGCCTGGACTACGGACTCAAATTATAAATTCAGGGATTTGAACCTGTGTCCCCTGGCTTATATGCCCAGCACTCTACACTGAGCTCTGTGAAAAACTGTGAGTGAAACACTAAATGATTGAAGAAACTGCCCTCTATCAGAAGACAAAAGAGGTAACTGTGAAGACAAATCGCAGAACATCTGGGGAAAAAATTGCTTCTCTCTATATAATTTAATAAACTACTCAATGGCTCACCGTCAGTCGAATGGCTAGTCCTTCGGCTTTCCACGTCTGAGACCCGGGTTAAAATCTCGATGAGACATAGTGGAATTTGAGGTGGACAAAGACGGTGTTAGGCCTATTGAAAATATTCTGAGAATTCTCTCGATTCTCATAATGTCATTCCACCACCGCTTCATAATTCAGAGCGATCTGTACTGAGATGTAGGGAATAAAAAAATAAAAAAGCAAATGAAAATATTATGTCCAAGAAAAACAAATTCATTCTTGAGACGAAATACCCAATAGGGCAAGTAACCCCAAGAAGTCACTGTAGTTGGCGCCAACATCTATTTACCATTTATGGAACTCCATGCATAGAAGTGTATAGAAAGTTAAATATCTGGTTTGTAAAATAATAGATTATTAATAAGTATTCCTTCAGAAAATAATCGCTCTTATAAATCAGCTAATATTAGAAAGTGTAGGAAACTCTGAGAGAATGAAGTTCCGGCTGTGTAGAATGCTAATGGTGTTTAAAGTTCCTACCACTAGCAGCGCTACTGTATAGCTACTCTTCAATCTCAAAATAACACAATATCAAACTATTTGTTGCATTAGTGTCACAACTATTAAAGTTAAAATATAATTTAGTGTTATTTTGACTGTTACACTTTTACTACGTCATACTACTTTTGACCAATAAAACGGTACGAAAGGACGTCTTTCAACCAATCATGGCTGCTTATCGCACAATTTTATCGCGTCCCTAACATTTGTTTGTTTTTATCACTTCCCCATCATTTGTTTCTTTGTTTGCCAACATTTCAAACTGAAAATTATTTACCGTACTATAAAACATTCTTTGCGATCGTCATTTGTTTCCCGCATATATAGTCGACTGAAAATGGCGGCTCCATTCAAACGTTTTGGTGAAGGTAACATTAGTGAAATAGAATTTTAGTAAGTCAATTAATATCGATTTTATTGTATTAGAATACTTTATTTCTTCTAATCTCTATAATATACATTCTTCTAATCGTGTAATAGCCAATTAAATCCCACTCGAGTTTTGCACGGCTGTCACAATTATTGAAGTGAAAATAGGATTTAATGTCAATTAAACAAATACACTCTATTTAATTTCTTCTTCTTCAACCGCAGGGATTAGGCGCCTATTGGCCAGTTCCGTCTTCAAAGTTTGTGTCGTCTACCTATCTTGTTCTTGGTTTACCTACATTTCTATGTCCTCTTGGTTCATAGCTATTATGATAGCAATTCTCAGCCTTTGACGGGATTCGATTCGACGACCATGCATCACTGAAGCGTGCACAGCTGTTCTTTTATTCTTGTCGTACATCAAGATCAGCGGTAGACCTACAATAAGGTGTTACTGTACAATTACGTAATTATACACAAGAATGAGAAGAAGTACGCTAATTACATTGAAGTCCTGTCCTGCGAGACTTGGAGAGTAAACAGCAGCTAGTTTATGGGGTGTGCGCGCGCAGATCGTATCGGAAGTGCCTGAGACAGTGGTGTATACAAGTTCCGCCACACAAGCACGGTTCTGTTATTATTCTTTCGTTCTTTTCAGTCATGCAAACAACTATGAGATACGCATAGGTCCACTAAATTTTGATTGCTGATTAGATTTGAAGTGTGATATTAGTTTCGTATAATAAAATAAAACGCATTGTGGCACCCAAACTAACGATGAAGAGACACAAAACATAAATGTACTGTTACTTTTAATTAAATGAGTATTACCATTCCGTTTATGTACGTATATCACGGATTTGTATACTTTTTCTTTTGTTTTATTCTGCTGTATTAAACTTGCTGCTTTCTTCTGATCCTGAAACTCGAAGATCAACGATCTGTTCGTTTGTATTTGGGATAAGTATGCCACTGATTTATTAGCTCCTATTGAAATCTCCTGTAATAATAAAACAGTAGCTTTTTATAATTTTATTCAAATTTCCTTGTAACGTTCTGAAAATGTTGTTGGTTTATCTAGTCATCTATTCTTCCTTTTTCAGGAGCATAGATTCCAAGAAAAGTCATATCTCTCCATTTGGTTCTGGTTCGTAATCTTAATCTTAACCTTAATTGGCAAAACTTCACTTCTCACACGAGAGAGAGAGAGAGAGAGAGAGAGAGAGAGAGAAATCGTCCGGCCTTAATTAAGGATGACCACGAGGATCCGGAAATTAATGGCAAATAAAAAACCGTGTCGGACTGTAAAGAAAACAACTATCGCAATGTCCACATTTTATATGTCGCACAATATTATAGTATTGTGAAGTTTTAATTTTCCTACAAATGTTTTTTCTATTGTTATAATAGAAGTGTAGCATATAGCCTAGTAACCTGTTGTATTCTATAGGATACTTTGTGAATTTAAGGTCTAAAAGAATAGGAATCAATTCTGTACTTCCATTTTTTATTCAACATTGTAGCTATGACTGCTGCAGCTGTGGTGTTCAGATCCACTCTACTTTTCATTGTGTGTCTGAAGATGATTCTCATAGAAGAGTCGATATAATTGCCATCAATAGAAGAACCCAGAAAGCGATGGTCTTAGACCCTACGATTTGCTTTGAACGAGACACGAATCAAGCACTGCAGATAAATGATGACAAGCGAGCTAAATAAGTACCTTGTCTTCCATACCTCAGTGAAAAATATGGCATTTCGCGTTACAACTGGGATGTTGCAGGCTAACTATTTGGAGCGAGGGATTGTTTACCAAAATGTACATATAATATCCTTAAATCCTTTAAAATTCCCTTTTATGAGGTTCAGAAGATTGTAATGCAAATTCTGAATGCCTCTCTTCAAATTCTGCACTATCATCTACATGTTAACACGTAAATTTTTGTTTTAATGTACAAATCGAATCAGTATTTTGCTCGTTTCATTTCCCTTTATCTTTTATGTTTGTTAATGCCGGATCCCAGTGGTCAACCTCACTTCAAGACGGATGATTTGAAATCTTAGTAGTATTACTTAATTCTGTAATTCAGTTGATCTCTTTTAGTTTCTTATTAGTTCCTTGCACAATTATGCCAACTGTTGCTTTACTTAGTTCCTTGTCTTGCTCCCTCTTCTTAAAATTCAATCCCAACACATTCCGATATATTCAAGGTTTCATATTACGTAATTCCTTTTTCGTTGCTGATGTCATCCTAGTTTATCCATCCGGCTATCTCTGTGATACTTTTGAGTAATATACTGTAATGATTCCTAGGAGAAGTTACCAGAGTCTTGCATGTCAGATTTGTCTTACAGGTTTCCTTTCTCTTGGTAGGTTGCCTTCTTTAAGACTTTGGAGGTCTACCAACCACCCGTGGACGGGACCCTTACCAGGTACTTCCCACCGGAGCCAGTGGGACTGGAGCTCACAAATGGGCAGGGACGACTACTCCCGGGGGAGGGCTAACTCTCAAGTGTCCCACCCTGTTACCCAAATCTGGAATTTCCTATTCTCAATTCTGTTCATATTTCCTAAAATTGTAATTGGTTAACGTGCCTCGACACAATAACAACTAATTTTGTCACATTTTGATTTTACGCTTCAAGTATTTATGAGTCGAATAAATTTCGGCGAAAACAACTTAAGGCTGTACTCAGGTGAAATTTTGTTAATCTTAATGAAAATTTTCACTTTTTAGTCTTAACATTAAAAAAATTGTATAGCTACGGTTCAGATCACCTCTCAACAAATTTTCATACAGATAGGCCCCTTCAATCACCTGTTCGACTGCCATATGTGAAAAAGTGGTTGCATACTCTGGGTGGCACTTTAAACTTTTTAACTCAGTGTTCTACATTTGCATTCTTCTTAATATTGCTTTATCAAAAATATTGCTCTTCTCCTTTCCTTCCAAATTTTGCTCTTTCTGCATGATTTTTGTAGGTATTCTTAAAGGTGTACTTAATAGTACTTGCTATAGAATTTTCCTTAAACAAGGTTTTTAAGGGAAATATTATTTTTATGCTAGACTTTACAATTTGTTTCTTGTTTTTATATTTCACTATTCAATGATTTTTCTTAGCTCTTGAAGAATAATTTAAAAAAAGTAAATTGCAAACTATGTTTCACGGAGCTTGAAAGGTATATCCTCTTGAGCCCTGAAACATTTTTTGTTTTATTTTTGAAGTTCAATATAATTCTACACTTCAAACAAGTCACTGAAATGAGATAAAATGCTGAAAAAAATTTGCAGGTTAAGTTACAATTAGGGCACAAATGCAAGTATACTATACTATACTTAGGGTATCTGCATATATATATCTTACATCAAACGGGTGTGCGCCACATCAGTAATATGTATTTGTTTTGTATTGTATGTAGCAATAAATACTAAAATACTTACATCTTTTTGCTTTAAAACAAAATTAAAAGCTTCAAAAGTAATATCGGTCTTACTTATAGTTTTTTTATACGAGACTTACGCAGAGTTGAGGCAGAAAACGTTACTAATAAACCATGCATAAGCGATGGATGTATAAACAGCCTGTAACTAAACAATGGGAATTGCTTTGCAGTAGTTATATACACGAAACCTCTTGTTTAAGCGTTGTATATAGAGAAAAATGGCCGCCCCTCTAACAGCTGTTTGTATCGACTGTCATTTTATGATGATGGTTGCCTTGTAACCACAGAACAACAAACCATAGAGCACAGAATAATTAGAGTAATATTGCTGTAGCTTGCAATCTTTGACCAAAATATATTGTGGTAATCGATCAGAGCCAGTTGTACTATCGATAGTTAACACGACACACTAGAGCGCTCTACCGGATGCAATAGAGAACCTCAGATATTCTATTACCTTTCGTAATGAAGTAATGGCGAAATTTTGACGTAGCTGTGTAACAGTTATAGGCCTACTATTATACACGACGTATGTAGTGATTATTATTAGTAAGGAATTTACACACGACTTATAAACGAGCTACTCATTGCCTAAGTATAAGACAGTTAAACGTCTGTATATAGAGTTTTTATTAGTAAGACAGTATGAATAGAAACGCTGCAATCTTAAAATCATTGTGATTGCTAATTAGTGATATTAAAATGTTTGTAATTTGACCTACTTGAATTACATATGAATGTGCTTAACAAATTTAAATTTAATTTACTGCTCTAAAGAATATGGTGGTGCAATGAACACATGGTTTGGAGTACTAAATTACCAGTGCTTCCATTGAGATACATATTAAATAACATGAAAAAGTATACACTTGAGGCTTGTGTAATCATGTTGCCAAATTGGTGTAGAGCCATCGTAACCCATGATTACTTTTTTATTACCCCGTGAGTTGAAAGCAGCTATATCTCGGAGGCAGTTCACATCTGCTGTTCGGCTTCTTTGAATCTCGGACGCCATCTCGTGAGGATGGTGTTTTTCTGGCGTTGATAGAGCAATGCCGGCTAGAGTCAATGAAACAGGAGCACCTCGAGGGTGTCTATTAAACCCAGTCTTCCTCTTTACACTCGTTCATGAGAATTGATCGTGTCTAAGAAGTCTGTGCAAAGGAGAATGGTTTGAATTTCCAAACCCGGCAGTCTCGTACTACATTATCAAGGCAAATACTACCGCAAAAAAGTGCCTAAATTATCTTCCAGAATATCGAAATCAATTTAATGCTTGTTGCTTGCTCTTGGTCGGTAATATAAAACATGTTCATCAGATTGAATTATTTTTTTCTATAGTTCAATGATGAAATCCAGAACGTCCTATGGTCATCACCACAACAGTAGTCCCAAGTGAATATTTCTCAGAAAATAGTAATTACTCTCTAAATGTTTTACTCGACAAGTACTATCATTACGATTATGATTTTTATTCTTATCATTAGAGAAACTGATAAGAAATGATTTATCTCTTTGTAGTTTTTAATTAAATTGAGGGTTTTTTTGCGAATTAAATAATATTAACACAAGTGCAGCTCTTAAACATGGTGCTAGTTTCGGCCCAAGACTTTATAATAAAATTACAAACCATTTTCCAAATTTGAAATATTTTAAAATTGAAGCTTTTAAAAAAGAAATTAATAAAATTATTCATGATATATAATATTAACAAATGTATTTCTTTACCTTTTATTTCTGTTGACTGTATTCATGTTTTTATTGAATATCACTGGCTTCTGTCTGATTGTAAATTTATTAATTTTTTTTTCTTTTTTCTCTTTCTTCTTCTTCTTCTTCTTCTTCTTCTTCTTCTTTTTTTTTGCCCTTGTGTGTTACTTACTGGTTTGAATTAAGTTACTTACTGTATTTAGTAAACTGTCCTTGTAAATTTTATGCTATATTATTGGCTAGAGACGTAGATGGGAAGATAATATTAAAATGGATTTGAGGGAGGTGGGATATGATGATAGAGAATAGATTAATCTTGCTCAGGATAGGGATCAATGGCAGGCTTATGTAAGGGCGGCAAAGAACCTCCGGGTTCCTTAAAAGCAAGTAAGTAAGTAAGTAATTAAGTAAGTAAGTAAGTATTATTGGCTAAGACCACACCGTATACGAGCCTGGCTTTTACGGTAATGGCTAGAAAAATTTTTGTTTTATAAATTTAATTTGTACTCACTGGCTAGTTAAATAAATAAATAAATAAATAAATAAATAAATAAACAAATAAATAAATGAATGAATGAATGAATGAATAAATAAATAAATCGAAATAAGTATATAAATAAAATAAATAAATAATTAAATAAATAAATAAGTAAATAAATAAATAGGTATATAAATAAATAAACAAATAAATAAATGAATGAATGAATAAATAAATAAATAAAACACGTACCGTTATTTCCTGCCATTAGAAAGGTCTAGCAGCCCTACTGCACTGACTAAGGGATGGAATGCTGCCATTGAGACCTGAGTTTGTGTGTGTATTCACATGTGAACCGGCGATGCGCTGTTGCCAAACTACGTAGATTTTAAAAGTATTTTTCTGATTAACCATGCACTTAATTACAGCACCCAAATCCTTTTTTTTTTTAATTTATTTTAATGTGTTTTATTGTTCCTGCAATCTACACAGTTATATCACTTCCACTCTATATACAGGGCTATAGCCTATTCTAGGTGACGAATTTAGGTTCACTTAAATTTTAACCAGACTTCCATATGATTGATATTTCTGCTAAATTAATAACTTATTTAAATGAAGCTGTGAGAATATAACGGTTCTTAGAACACAGTTTTCTCATGAAAACTTGACGACTAGATTTACTGTATGTGAGACAACCACGCATGTTGTGGATAGAGGCGAGCACGCAAAGCGTGGAGAATTTGCCGACGACCTGTGCTACACTGAAGATGCGAATGTTCCGTTACCTGGGCTCCATAAACAACGCAGGGAACACCTTCCCTTACTCGTAATTGCATAGTCTGGCCTGGCGCTGTGATTGTTCTCTTTACATTAGAAAGGATGGAGAAAGCACGTTGATCCTGAAAGACCATTCCGATAGATATTAATTTAATACTGCATATTTTCACGTAAACATTAAAACCGGATGTTTTGTATATGGGTTCGGCTTGGCTTTGCCTAGGAAATCCGGACCGGGGCTGGTCCATGCAGTTAGGCTCACAGCGGCAGTTGTGGGCCTATACAGAGTGAACCATAAGTAATGCCATTAATTTCCGGGTGTTATTCTTAGAGATATTTCAAACAAAAAGGTTTAATACAATTTTGTTCGTTTATATTCATTCATTCATTCATTCATTCATTCATTCATTCATTCATTCATTCATTCATTCATTCATTCATTCATTCATTCATTCATTCATTTATTTATTTATTTATTTACTTTCTTACTTATTTATTTATGTATTTATTTATTTACTTATTTATTTACTTACTAGCCATACCCGTGCGCTCCGCTGCACCCGTTAGAAATAAATATAAAGTAATTACATAATTAAAATAGGACATTTGATACAGGGAACATTCGTGTTTGATAGAAAGATAAATCGTTTAATATGTTACTTGATTTAAATTGCATCTAAATAATTAAAATGCGATCATTTTGGTCCAGAGACCACTCATTGGTGCAATGACAATTCCTTTAACATGTTTCTAATTTGTATTACATGCAACCATAGTTTAATGAACATTGACATCATTTAGATTTAATGTGTATACTTTATTTTACTTGCTATAGGTTTCCATTGAATTATGGTAATAACTTAATTTTAACCCTTGTTTTCTACGTATTCAGTAAATGGCGTTTGGCCCACTATGGTTCTGAACCCTTCAAATAACTTAAATTATATTATATAATATAATATATTATATTATATTATATTATATTATATTATATTATATTATATTATATTATATTATATTATATTATATTATATCAGAAGTTACTGTAATAACATTATAGCATTATGTCCATCTAGAGAAACTACAGTTTCCAATGGTGAAATAATAATTAATTATACAAATCGGTTAATTTATCTTCCGATATTACTTCATACAAACACAGAAACATTCTCTGTAGGCTATCTTTCATAGCTTTCGATTGTTGCTGTCCAAGGCCCCTTATAGACGAAGTCATTTGTTTTTTATTTCATTATACGGCCTTAGATGGCAGTTATTTTAATTTTAAAACTCATTTATCTCATTAAATATCAGTACTATCAAATTTTTTCAAAGAATAAAACTTATCGCAAATTATTTTTAAAGAAGCTTTTGTTATGTAACATTTTTCACAAAAATCAATAATAAGCGAGATATTTCGATTTATTTAATTCAGGCCCCCTTATAACCCACCATTTAAATAATGTATTTTGAATACCATAAAGCCTAAAATCTAAGTTACAACGAACATAATTTATATTCCAATTTTCATCGAAATCCGTTCAGCCATTATCGCGTGAAAAGGTAACAAACATACAGAGAGACAGACATACAAACAAAAATTTAAAAAAAGCGATTTTAGGTTTCACGGTGGTTAATTATATATGTTAGGACCAATTATTTTTGGAAAATCGAAAATTACCACAAAAATTTCGGCTACAGATTTATTATTAGTATAGATTTATTTATTTATTTATTTATTTATTTATTTATTTATTTATTTATTTATTTATTTATTTATTTATTTATTTATTTATTTATTTATTTATTTATTTATTTATTCTGGTGTAGTTAAGGCCATCTCCTTTTCGAGATATAAATAGTTTTATATGAAATATTTCGTCCCGAACCGTTGCGTTGTGGTCTAAGGCATCGTGCCTACGACTCGCGTTACGGTATGCGCGCTGGCTCGAGTCCTCATGGGGGAAGAAATTTTCTCAAGAAATTTCGGCCAGTGTATGGGACCGGTACCCACCCAGCATCGTGATGCACTTGGGGAGCTACGATAGGTAGCGAAATCCGGTTACGCAAACCAGCTATAACGGCTGGGGGTCTCTTCGTGCTAAACACACGGTACCTCCATTCTTGTTGGATGATCGTCCACCTCTTCTTCGGCACGTGGCCATGAGGCCAGCAGCCGGCTGGTCGGTTTTGGCCCTTCTTGGACTGTAGCGCCACGTATTATTATTTTTTATGAAATATTTCATAGCGTGTTTGTGAAAGCCATTGATTTAATTCCCGATACGCTCAGTCAATTTAAGAGAGCAATGTTTATGATAATAAATGGTTTTAAAATTTCAGTTTTGATCTTTAAATGTACAGATTTTGATCCGAATAAATGTAACGTTTCGTTCTCCAAAGGAATTTTATAATGTTGAATTTTGTTATTAGAGGAGAAAAATTTGCTCCGGCGACGGGGAACGAACCCGGGTCCTTGGTTCTACATACTAAGCGCTCTAACCACTGAGCTACGCCGAAGTTCAATCCACGGATTAAACCAAGAACCCGGGTTCGATTTCCGACGCTGGAGCGAATTTTTCTTCTCTAAAAACAATTGTCACCATAACAGATAAATTCTGTAGGACTAAAATTTAATATTCACGTAAATGTTGAATTTGTTCGGATAAAATTTATGCACGTTTAAAAACAAAACTAAAATTTTTCAATCATTTAATATCATAATACTCTCTTAAACTGACTGAGCATATTGGGAATTAAATCAATGGCTTTGCCAAAACACGCTATCAAAGATTTGATATAAAACAATAAAATTTTTATCTCGAAAAGGAAGCAAAAACGAGAAAAATTGTATTAAACTCTTTTGTTTGAAATATCTAACAGAATAATCCTCTGAAATTAATGTTATTACTTACGGTTTTTTTAAATATGTGTACTGTTAATATGAAGATTTAAGAATATTTTTCACATAGTATTTAATAGTGACTGAAGTGAAAACTATGCGCCTAAATATTATGTCTCACGCCTTAAAATGTTCCTAAGTGATGCATTCTTTATAATGTTCTAAAATTACATCAAATTATGAATGCACTTTTTGTTCATTTCTAGTTCTTATATTATTGGAAAACGTATCATGATTTTTTTCCATGTTTTCACGTGCAAATCCCCATAAAATATGGATCAGCAAGTGTTGAAGAGGTTTAATAACGCTGATTTCACCCCAAGATAGTTCCGTAATATGTTAGCCAGCATTACATCAAGAAATTTAAAAAAATAGCTTAGGTTAAAATTCAGGCAAGGATACGAAGAATTAAGGTACAGACAAAGATGTAATAATTGAAAAAAATTAAAACACAGATTTATAAGCATTTGTATAAAAAGATTTATTTTGATTATACTGCAACAAATATAACAAATTCCGATATTAAAATAAATAACAATAAATCTTAAAGTAAGTAACAAAATTAAGTTAGTTCAATATATATTATTAGTGTAGAAGATCAATGGTACAACTGACTTAGAAGTATTACATTATTCACGTATCACTTTATAAGGTATAATAAAAAGTTTATTCAGTGTTGATTCAAACAACTCACAAATTGGAAAACTATGTCAGCAGGTCATTAAGATTGGTACGATCATGTCTGTACATTAAAGTTTTTATTTGGTTTCTATTTCAGTCTTTCTTCCTGGGCGTTTTCAATTATATGCGCATAATTTATTACTAACGGTTCACTACTCGTAAAGTCTGTGTGAATTCGCTTCGAAGTCCTTTGATTTTATTTTGATTTCAAGTTGATATTACATCCTTAAAGTTATATTTGCAAACATTGTAATTTGTTAATAACGTGCCATTTCCGTTGCAAGTAATTTCGCCAAACAATAAAGGCGATTGCTTTTAAGTATAAGAGTAAATTGAACTGTCACATTCGTTAGTACAATATATTGCCTCTAACCTTCTTCTTAATTACTTCTGTCGTAAAATACTTTGGTGTGAAGTCTATTAAAAGCATCAGTCTCGTTGTCTGAGGGTTGCGATAATGTAAACTGTCTCAGTCAATTACAGTCTTCAAAGTCTTGTACTGTTATGTAATTTTATTAGTGATACAATTTTTAAGTTTAATTCAGCATAGTATTTAAAGCAGGTAACGGAATTAACATCAAATGCGTATATACAAACCGAGTTTCAAAATGTATATACTTTGAAAGGCGTCAAAAGCAAATAAAATTTGGAAATGTGAAAAAACAAACAAATTACTTTTTATATACAAGTGTTATTCTAAAACTAAGATTTTATTTACATTGAAAAATTATGAATTAATTAATTAATTGAAATTAATTTAGTTTTATATTAATTTAAATAAATATTACTATATTCAGATACAAATAAATTTAAAGAAAACAATTCCATAGCCTCAGTTGCAATAGTATGTAGGATAAACTCTATCCAAATGTGCAAATATAGCTTTTTAAATAAATAATTTACACACAAAAATTTAAATGAATTTAAGAGACATTTTAAAACGGATTTGAACATAAGTTATATCCATCAGCTCGAAGTGCAAGTAGTCTTCGTCATCATCGTCTCTATCTGCAATGAACTATGTCTTAGCAGTATTATTAGTGGTGTGGTAGATTTTCCTTTTCGCCTGAACATTTTATTTTTAGTCCATTATTGTCTTAATAATTTTGTGTCCGCTATTATTTCGTATAATGTCTCCAACTGCGTCAAATCTCAGTTACTCTGAAATATATAATTATCCTGGTTGCAAAAGTTTGTTCACTATTTATTTTGCAAAAAAAAAAATGTCATATGAATTTCTTTTAGTCTGTTCTTATCCTCTTCTCTGAGAGTCAAAATGTAAGTTGCTGTCAGATATCGTGCGATGCAGCACTTTGCATATGTCTAGGAAAGAGTCAAAAGTAAAATTCTTTCTCCGTTTACTTATTGAATGAAAACATTATCTTAAAGTTTAGAGTAGAATATCTAAAACTTCATTATTTTGTAAACTGATGAAAGTGAGAACGATATTTAATTACAACATGCAGAGTGTTATTCTATAAGATTTTATTTGCAATAAAAATATGTGCTCCTGAATAATTTAAATTCCTTAAGTTTTATAGCATTTTAAATAATAAATATTATGATATTCAGATATAGTTTGAAGAAAAATAATTTCATAGTCTCAGTTGCAATGTTATGTATATATAATCTATTTACGGGTGCGAACACAGTCTATTAAATAAATAATTTACATACAAAATTCAAACAAATTTAAGAGACATTTTCCGATAGATTTGAATATGTAATCGTCAGTTCAAATGAAAGTTAATATTGTAATGATCATGTCGCGAATTACGACTTAGTAGTAGTAGTAGTAGTAGTAATAGTAGTAGTAGTTTTAGTAGTAGTAGTAGTAGTAGTAGTAGTAGCTGTAGTACTATTTCCATCGTATTAATTAATATTAGTTTACTTGGATGTCTTCCTTTTCGTCAGAATATTTTCATTTGTATTCTACTATTATCCTGGTAATAAGTTACTATGTCTATGTTTTATCAATATGTGTCGAATTCAATATACCTAAAATTGTAATTATGTATCGAACTACCATGACTGTCGGTTCTAAAATATAGGCCTATGATTCTTCTGGTACCACAATGTGTAGGCCTACAGTATTCCTACCTTTGAAAATTGTCGTTTGAAATTGTTTCAGTCTATTCTTTCTTGTATTCTTGTCTGAGAGCAAAAAAAATAAAAATATCGTGCACATCAGGTCTAATATAGGAATTATATACATATTTTCACTGATTAATTTTGTATATTTCTCTAAAAAAATCAAAATAAGATTCTTTCTCGCATTTTCTTTTAAGTGAAAACATGCTAAATTTAAGAACGTCTAAAATTTAAAATAAAATATATTTTGTAATGGCGAAAATGATGATGATTTCTGACTGTGATATACAGTGTAGACAAAAATATTCGTCGAGTTTTGTGTTTCTTCAGTGATAAATTTTTCGAGTGGCTTTCAAAGATTTTACAGACGAATTGTCCTCTGTGGTTTTGCTATTGGCTAGATCTTCGTTATATTTTAGAATTACTGATAACTGATTTTTTAATCACAGTCATGACTTGATTTGAATCTGCACGTTTTAGTGACGAAAAATTGAAACTCAAGTCTTACAGTTATAAGTCGGTCATATTTGTGGATTAATAGTGACTAGCACGTCGTTCTGCTTTGGAAAGTCTGCTAACTAGCTAAGTCTCTTTTTGTCTTTTGGCACTGAATAAATCTAAGTTGCTCAACTGTTAAAATCACTATTGAACTACGGTACATTCTGTTTTAGCAAAGTCGAGTCTTGATTTCACTCTGTCAACTTCACGAGAAAAGAGATATTCAACATATACAGGGAGTACATTTACAAGTTCATCAAATATTGTAATTAGTTATTTATGATTAGGCCTAAAATGTCGATCCGATTCTCTAGAAACATCAAAAAATGTATTTTCATTTTCATTATGTCTATGGGCAAAATTTCCTTTTTGTCGTTTTCACATTGGATAAACGTAAGATTTTCGAAATCACTGTTCAAGTACCCTTCATTTGGTGAGGTTTTTACTTGATTCATAACTGATTTGGGGGATGGCAATGAAATATATTCCATTTATAACTACAGTGTGTCCAATTGGATGTCGGCCAAATTTTGCGGGTAGTTAGCAATGAATTTATGATATGGTGTAAATTTAAAAAAAAAATATCATTTCTACTTAGCATTCGTCTTCTTTTGTTTCGGTATTGAATAAAACTGATTTGTCTCTATGCTTTGATTTCAGGTATTAAAAACTAAGGTATTCAAATAAAATATACAGGGTGCATACTTACACGTCAGTTAAATTTTGTAGCTGATGATTAATTTACCTAATTTTAATATTTAACAAAAACATAATAATAATTTAAGTAGAGTATTAGCGTAAGTTCTTTGTTCCTTTTGGCTTGGGTAAACCTGAGTTGCCTGCAACTTCAAAATTATTCCCTAAACACTGCCTTTGTAGCTAAATCACGCTTTGACTTCAGGTTGCTGTGCCCTGTAAGCGAGCATGTGAGGGTACAGGGATGGGTCCAGGCTTCTTCTGTAGTGGTCATGGCCGCTGGGCTCATAGTGGCCGTGTCCGCCATCCACGTAGCTGCTGGAGTAGGTGTGGGCGTGCGACACGTGTGGGTGCTTGACGATCTCGTACGTTGTCTTCTCTTCAGCGTGTCCGCCTCCGCCCAGCAACTTGCTCAACCCTACGAGAGCAGAGACAACCAGCGCGATCTTGGCTAGAATAAGAGCCTTTCCTGCCAAAAGGGCCAGACCCTTCAGACCCAAGGCGAACATGCCTCCCTTCATGAGACCTCCGAGCATCAACAGACCGCCAAACTTGTTCTTCTTGCGGCCTGAAATGTAAAATATTATTGTGAATTAAAGATTATTTACACTAAAGACATGTTGGTGTAATAATAATAATAATAATAATAATAATAATAATAATAATAATAATAATAATAATAATCCCAAACCAATAGCTTTATGAAAAGTTTGAGAAAATTTTGAACACAATGAAAAAAAGACAATTAGCTTTTTATGAACACCTTAGAAGAAAGCAATCAGAAAGAATATCAAACACGCTCTTACTCTTTATTAATAAGTCCTAGGTTAATAGCGAATCTATATATATATAATTTGAATTGGTAATGGAAATTACGGGAAAACGGCTGAACGGATTTTAATAAATGACCCCTCATTTTGAAGGTGGGAACCCAAAGTTTTTCACAAAAATAGTAGTTTTCAGTGAAATGTCAATTTTTCAACATAATTTTCCTATTTTCCAAAATCCATCTGTCGTCAGTTTTGAGAACTAGCTAATTCCATTTCAGAATGAAACAAAACACATACTACAGTAAACAATAGGCCTATTACACGAAGGCCATGATCTGCAAGAATGCTGACATATTTAGAGCTCAAATTAAATTGGTTATTAAAAACTTAACTTACTAAAAATAACTTACGGGTTCGATTCTGTGGTGTGTAATTTTCTGGGTACAGCTGTGTATTGGATATTAAAAACTTCAAAACTTGAGGTGGTTTGATGATATTATTACCATTAGAAATGAAATATTATTGTAGTTAATGCCATGATGTGACTATTTTTTTATTAATTATACATATTAATGCTATATTGATGATATGAAAGTGAAACGTTTTGGGGTTATATAAGTAGATGTAGAGAATAACTTAAATTAGATTTTGATTTTATATATTTTACTGAGTGGCGGCTATAGAGTATATATAGTATATGTTACTGAAAGCTACAAAACTTACGTAAGATAATCATATTATTAAAAATGAAATATTTTTATAGTTATTAATCAAGTGGGGTTGGGCCTTTTTCATATATTTAATGGCGGTGTGGTGTAGATATTTATATGCGTGGTTCTCTTCAGTATTGGCTCGAGAGAGAGTATCTTTCATTATTATGGAAGCAAATAACTTTCAGAATGTCTGGTATTCTTCATTGAAAATAAATCTGAAAAATGTTTATTTGAACGTCTAATGAACTTAGTTTGCAGCATTTGCTGCACAAGCCACTAGTATTTATTTAAAGTTCGACTTAATTTCACTATGTTATTTTATTATAATGTTATTTTATATCATATTGGGTATATTCAATTACAGTGCTAATAAATAGATACAATAGTATATTACGATACAAGATTGGGAAGTGGTTTTCACAAAATCGAGGAAAAGTTTGAAAAACAAGCAGAGTATTATTTGCAGGATCATATATTTAAAACTGCAAATACAATATGTTTTGCATTGAAAATTTAGAGCAATATTATTTCAAAGCCTTCGCAAAACTGCACTGTAATGGTAACTAAGCAACAATAAGTGCACTGTAATAGGTCTATTTCAGTATAGTTTTAAGTTATAAAGAATGGTTTCCCTAGGAACAAATTTGTGTGGGAATTATAACTTTCAAGGCCTAACAGAAAAAAAAATCGTGCAGAAAACAAAGACACAAATCTCAAGGATGAAGGAAGGCTATCAAAATGTACAACAATATGTAATCACGAGTGAAGATGTAGGAAGTTGAAAAGTGTTCAGAAAGAAAGTTGAGGACGTGAAGGATATGAGAAGTTCCCCAGACGCCTTCATAGTGTATAAAGGGAATACCTTTCCATAATACTTCAGCCTAAATTACTCAAGGTTCGTAATCTTCTCTGAACTATTTTATTAAAATAATGACGAAACATTCACAAAGGAAAGACGAGTGGAACAGCGAAACTAATTGATTCGCCGCTCCGTCAAGTGTAACAATAGGAAAAAAGAGATGACAGATAAATTAAAATATCTGTGGCTAGTTATGTTTTTTTATTTAACGACGCTCGCAACTACCGAAGTTATATCAGCATCGCCGGTGTGCCGGAATTTTGTTCCGCATGAGCCTGTCGCATTCAAGCACACTTAAATGTCACCGGCTGGCCGAGGATCGAACCCTCAAACTCGGGCATAGAAGCCCAGCGCTATACCAACTGAGCTAACCAGGCCGACTCCGTAGCTAGAGAAATTAATGTTTAGCACAATTTCTTTGTTCCTAATAATGGTATTTTCAAGTTCAAAATTTTATTTCTTCATTCATTCTTTCACAGTTTTCTTTGCCCAAAGGTTAGGTCCTTCACTGTAAACTCAGTATTTTCCAATATTCCATATTTTCTCTCTTCCTTTTAGTCTCCGCATACGATCTCTATATCTTGCTGTCTACAATCTGATACCCTCTTTCGCCCAGAACTTTTCTCTCGTTCACCGTTACTTCCAGTGCATCCTTTAGTAGACAGTTTCTTCTTAGCCAGCGACCCTACCAATTTTTTTTCCTGCTCAGTTTCAGCATTATTCTTTCTTAACCCACTCTTTCTAGAGCAGCTTCATTTCTTATTCTGTCAGTCCATTATGCACGCTACATTCGTCTCCATATTCACATTTCATATGTTTCTATTTGTTTTTCTTTACCTTGGCGTAATGTCCATGTTTCTGCTCCTTATAATGCCACATTAAACACAAAGCACTTTGCTAGTCTCACTTCACTAGGATCGGACACATAAGAAAGTAAGTAAAGATGTGGATTCGGGATCGTAGATTTATATCAAGTATAGGAAACCTGTGCCTGATAGACAACGAAAATTTGTCGTCCATTTTTCTACAGCTTAGAAAATTGGAGACAGCACAATAAATCCAGTCATACCTGTGGCTTAAGTGAGCGTAAGCTTGACTCATCCTTCGCTTCCTAATCAATGCATCGGCTCCCTTTCTTATTTAGTCACCCAAACTTTTCTATCAATGGGAATGTAAGTGTGATCTAGTCTCACTATTCATTGGTATTTTAAGATAAAAGAATTATGCGTTTTATCAGAGATACACTGCCACGTAGAATACGTCACTCAATTTTGGGAATGAAATTACAGTTGTGTGGTTTGAATGTTTTACTTCTTAATTCGGTATACAAATGGAGAACATGGGTCTATGATAAAAAAAAAGTAATGAATGAAGGCCATGCAATATAATTTCTCTTCATATGAAGCCTCATTTTGAGACTAGTCTCAGCTCACAACAATTGTTTCACAATTTTCCACTCAGTGTGTATAGTAACGTCTTTTATCACATTAACATTACATAACTAGTAATTAAAAATGAAACGAGACATCATACAGGTCTGTAACTGATCTCGATGCCGAGATATTACTGAATGAGGCTAATTTTATACGTAAATTCGGCGTCCTCTTGCCCGTAACAAGGGGAGATGACGTCATTTGGACTTATTTACACAAGTTGTATGACCTAATTCCTAATAATATTAGAATTCGTCTGTCACTCATCGTGATGTTATAGCAAGCATTTCATATTCAGCTATTTTTTGTTTCACCACGGATCCCGAATCGAGTGTCCATAATCGGTGTGGAGATAGACGCATTCTACGTCAAAATTTCTTGAAATAAATTATTATTGCTTTAGTAGTTATCGTTATTAGTGATGGTTGCCATGGTGCTTGAAGCAGAGGTAATAGTAATGTCAGCATTTTCACCACTGTTGTTCTGAATGACTTGCACAACTCAAGGGTCACTTAACATCGATTCTCCTATCGGTGAAGTCCTCGGATCCCAACCAGCGGAACAGTGACCTACATTGCATTGTTCAGAACGCCCACAAACATAATTATGTATGCGTAGGAGAAAATAATCGTATCTGAAAGTTGTCTATTTCGGGAACAAAATAATATGCAGATATTCAGAGAAATAGTCTAACATCCAGGTACCATATGCTGGACAAATAATAATTATTATTCAGTAGTTCAAGCATAAAATAGGTTACTTAATTTTTTTCTTCACATTTATTTCTCAAACTGTTTGATGCTACTTCTTGAAACGTGGTGAAGCACAATAAAATACATTTACATAATGCTGTCCCGTACAATACCACACTACACACAAAGCACTTCAATAATTTCTCCCTTAATTCTTTTTAAAGAGGTCCGCAGAAAAAGAAGCATCTTCTGCGGAACTCTGGAAAAAGAACTAAGGAAGAGACTAGTGAAGTGCTTTGTGTGGAGTGCAGCATTATATGGGAGTACAAACATAGACATTACGAAGACGTTAAGAGAAGCGACTAGAATTATTTGAAATGTATATATGGAGAAGAATGAAGTGTGTGAAATGGATAGACAGAATAAGCAATGAAGCTGTGGTAGAAAGAGTGCGTGAAGAAAGAATAATGCTATATCTGATTAGGAAGAGCAAAAGGAATTGCTTGGGTCACTGGTTGACCAAAAACTGCATACTGAAGGATGTTCTGGAAGAAATGGTAAACGGGAGAAGAGTTCGGGACAGAAGAATATATAAGATAATAGACGACATTAAGATGATATTATTATTATTATTATTATTATTATTATTATTATTATTATTATTATTATTATTATTATTATTATTATTATTATAGATTTAAAATTAATTTAAGACTTTACATATTCAGACATATAACAGAAAACTAGAAAATTTGGTCTAATGATCTGAACAATATAATTAATAACACAAGTATAGACAATTCTCAAATTATCGTAGGCCTACATGTCTTAACTGGTTTAAAACAAAAAGAAAATATATGTCTCTTAAAGGATTTGCTTTAAATTCGAAACTCGATAGTCAAAAGATGACAATGTAACAACGTTATAAACTTAATATATTTATGTAAGTAGGCTAAAGAACTGTATACTTAATATAGGAAATATGAAATAATTTTCAGCCCCTTTTTAATAAAAAAAAAATTGTCTCATAGGAAAAAAAAAAGTTAGTATTTCTCTGAGACGGACATCTAAATTTCAATATTTAAGAAGTTACTAAGCTGTTAACAAAGTAAATTAATTGTATTATTTAGTCACAATCTATTAACATAAGTAATAAAATTAATATGTAGTTAAAGGAATATTAAATGATTACAAACTTCTATATCTCATGGGATTAAGCTAAATGAAAGTAGACATATCTTGTAACATTTCATTACATTTAGTCAGTGATTTGATGTGTAAAAAATATTAAGAAATATTGATATTTAATAACTTATTAACATGAGTAAATACAACAATAATATTCAAAATCAATAATAATAATAATAATAATAATAATAATAATAATAATAATAATAATAATAGCAGTAAAAATATCTTGAAATTTATAAGAGTAAATCACGTGATCTAACTTAAATAATATTATTGTGATTATGATGGCTGTCGTTATTATCATCACCACTATCGTCATTATCATCATTAACACCATAAGCTAATCTTTACATCTTATTTGTTTCAAGGAATAGAAAAGAAAAGTTTCTTTCCTTAGAAAATATTTTCAATATTAATAAAATAACTTATAATGGATAATATAAAAATGTATTAATAGTTGTAATTTATTAATATTAACAGTCTATTTGTGGAATGAGGACATCTGTTTAATTCTACGGCTGACGACTGACAGTGAAAAGTGAGCTATGAACATACGGCAAAAAAGTTCTTGAATTACGGTGAAGAAACCGCTTATTCTCAGCAAACCAACATGTCCAGTAATCTTCCGTTAGAAAGGGAAGTACGACTTTCGCTAGAAACCACATTACTGGAGGAAGTCAGTACATTTACTCAGTCACAAAATTAGCTGCAACGAATATAAAAGTTGAATGTCGAAATATTTGTGTAACTGAATACCTCGCTGTTGAATGTAACGTTTGTCTATACATCAATTGAGTTGTATTTAAATCGATTATTTACAAATCAGGAGCCCACATTTCGAAAGCAAGAGCGAGATCGTCTTTACAGATAGGCCTATATAGAAATATTTTACACAGATTTAAATTATTAACAAAACAAAATTAGTATAACTCAAAACTTTTTTTAGTAGGTTATTTTACGACGCTTTACCAACATCTTAGGTTACTTAGCGTCTGAATGAGATGATGGTGATAATGCCGGTGAAATGAGTCCGGGTTCCAGCACTGAATGTTACCCAGCATTTGTTCATATTGGGTTGAGGGAAAACTCCGGAAAAAACCTCAACCAAGTAATTTGCCCCAAACGCGAATCGAACCCGGGCCACCTGGTTTCGCGGCCAGACGCGCTAACCGTTACTCCACAGGTGTGGACTTAAAATATACAAAATACTGTAGGTATGATAGATATAAATATCTTAAAAAAATTTTTAACAAAGCTACTTCAGCAAAGAAATACACGTTCATGAAATCTTTAAATATTAACATAGGCTATTAATGTGTATATAAAACATATTACCTCATACACGGTTTTATTTTCAGAATCAACTTTTTTCATTTAGTTTTGACATCTGATGACACTAGTATAGGGGAGAGTTGGGTAGTATCGGACATCGGGTAATATCGGACAGTTATGTTTCTTTCATCCACCACCAGACGGTAGTACTTAAGTGACATGGTTACGTTTCTGTATGCGACATCTGAACATTGCTACAACCATTTGGTGGTAGATGAAAGAAGCATCACTGTACTACCGTCTGATTGTAGATGAGAGAAATATCACTGTCCGATATTACCCGATGTCCTATACTACCCTACTCTCCCCTAAATTATATAACTTCATAATAAATCATCTTGTTTCTAATGTACTGAAAAACCACTATTAAAAACGTATGTAATTTTTTCTGAGAAAAATGTAGGCCTACATATTGTATAGAAGGATTTTAGTTTATAGAAAAAAATCAATACGTAATACTTATTGTAGTGTCTTAAGGTGACGAAAGTTTTGAAGTCAAAGTGATTCTTCAGAAATGATAATGTGTGCACAATCTGCAACTCTATTGTTTTCTAATCGAATACTTAACATTTGTATAAATTTAAAAGAACAAATATTATATTTAACTTCCTGGTTCTCTTAAATCACAATAAAATTTCTGCAAATCAAGCTTTCAGGTATAACTCCCTGTAAAGTTGATTTGAACAATTTCGAGGGAAAAATTGTTCCGGGGCCGGGTATCGAACCCGGGACCTTTGGTTTAACGTACCAACGCTCTACCATCTGAGCTACCCGGGAACTCTACTAGACACCAATCCAATTTTTCCCTCTATAACCACAGACCTCAAAGTGGATATAGAGGGAAAAATTGGATCGGTGTCTGGTAGAGTTCCCTGGTAGCTCAGTTGGTAGAGCGTTGGTACGTTAAACCAAAGGTCCCGAGTTCGATACCCGGCCCCGGAACAATTTTTCCCTCGAAATTATTCAATAAAATTTATGTTTCTATTTATCAAACATAGGATAATGCTCACTTTTAGTAATTAAATTGTTAACTGAATTCTTACCTTCTTCAGTTGCAGTGTCGTCGTAATCGTCTAAAAGCTGTCTCGATTCCTCGATGAACCGCGGCATGTCGAACTGGACAGAATGGGTCTGAAAGAATCTGGCGATGCGCTCAACCAGCAAATCATTCGATTTATTCTGCTTCTCTTCTGGATCTGCCGGCAAATTTACTTCATTCACTTCCGTCAGCGGCTCAAAATTGATCTTCCTGCTGTTCCTGTCTCCAGACATCGGGAAGGACTTCACGATGCTGACGCCGTCGATCACGTGAATTGAATCTGATTTCAGCACCCGATCGGCGAATTTGATAGCCCTTAATTTCAGGCACGTGAAGAGATCTCCAAACTTAACTCTCTCACATTGTTGATAAGCACGGTACACCACTTTCAGTCCAGATGTAAGATTGTCCGTAATATCATTATTTACGTCGGTCGTGTCTAGGTTCGAAGCCGCACTTATTTGTAAGCATACTGTACAGATCACCAAAATAAAAAAATTGACTGTTAGGAGCTGCATCTCGAAGTTGAAGCTGCAGTGGGAACACCCTCAGATTATTGCCGAAGAGGTTGACAACTGCTCTGGAGTTTTGTTTTGACTCTCTGAATGAAGTCGGCTGAATGATATCTCGAATCGGAAGCAACTAGGTTTTATCATGGTCAGCCATTGGCGAGTTAGTGAAGGGATGGTGAAGCGAAGCAAAGAAGCAAAAGAAAATGAGGTTTCAGAGCGTTGCAAAAGGTGGAGAGAAAAAAAGAAAGGGGGGAAACCACACCGAACAGCATCGCCACATATTGAGAGCGTTCCAGATAGAAAAGTAAAGAGGATGCTTTGCTGCCTTGTACATATCTTCAATTACAACGAATGTGATTCCATATCTCCGGTGAGAAGAATCTGCCGTGGATGGAGAAGTTAATTATTGTGGTTACCCGTGACTTAGTGGAATAGTGGCATAGAGAAAGTTTACAATTCAGTTTCTCTTTTTAATCTCTTTCTGCTTCCAATGGAACGAGAGTATACGTGCCTTAGATATACGATTAAGTTGTTTTTATAGTTGATGCTATATATGAATTGAAACTAGAATCAGTTTATTGAAGTCATTGAATATTATAATAATATATACGCGCTGAATTGGAATATGCAGCAGTAATTTAGTCTCCCACTTGTAAATCACATAATAATCAAATTGAAAAAGAATCAATCAAATATATTTATGAGGATAAAATGATGATAATAATAATAATAATAATAATAATAATAATAATAATAATAATTGTATTATAATAATAATAATGATATTGATTATAAAATTGCCAAATTTAATAATAGGGTAAATTAGGAACTGTTGGACAGTCGGGCATGTTGGACAATTTGTACTTTAACGTGTTACCTCCCCACTCGTGGCTACTTCCGTCACTGATTTCTAGCAGAATGTGGTGCCCACAAGTGGCGAGGTAACACGTTAAAGTACAAAGTGTCCAACATGCCCGTCTGTCCAACAGACCCTAATTTACCCTATATGTGGGACCATTAGAAGAACACTCCGAAATAAAACTAGAGAAGATACACAGATTAAACTAAGTATATAAAGTTATGGCAATACCAACGGGCTTATATGCGAGTGAAACTTGGACCTTAAAAGAGAAAGAAAGAAGACGACTACAGGCAGCTGAAATGCGATTTCTTCGAAGTGTAGTAGGAGTAACTCGACTGGATCACATCAGAAATGAAGAAATAAGAAACGATCTAAAAGTTAACAGTCTGTTAGAAACTGTAGATGAGTATGAACAGAAATGGTGGGAACACGTACAGCGCATGAGCCAAGATAGAACCCCGAAAATAATCGCTATGTACCCACTGGAAAAAGAAGTATCGGCCGACCAGAAAAAAGGTGGATACAAGAAATAAGGGAGCCGCAACGGGCTTAAAACCTACAGGTTGAAGCAGAATAATAATAATAATAATAATTATTATTATTATTATTATTATTATTATTATTATTATTATAATGATCATATTATTGTTATTAATATTAATAATAATAATATTATTATTATTTTATTTATTTTATTGGGTTATTTTACGACGCTGTATCAACATCTAGGTTATTTAGCGTCTGAATGAAATGAAGGTGATAATGCCGGTGAAATGAGTCCGGGGTCCAGCACCGAAAGTTACCTAGCATTTGCTCGTATTGGGTTGAGGGAAAACCCCGGAAAAAACCTCAACCAGGTAACTTGCCCCGACCGGGATTCGATCCCGAGCCACCTAGTTTCGCGGCCAGACGCGCTGACCATTACTCCACAGGTGTGGACTATTATTATTATTATTATTATTATTATTATTATTATTATTATTATTATTATTATACATAACTGATATAGTACTAGAAAATAAATCTTCATTAATCCCATAACAGAGAGCAGTTCTCGGTTATTCCAATCGGGAAGAGTAGGTCTTGATTGATCTAGTCCCGAAGAATTGCTCAATGTTGATCGTTTCTTAGTTTGCTCGGTTATGGAAAGGAGCTCTTGATTAATCCAGTTTTGGGAAATCGCTCTTGATTGATTAAGATATAGAAGGAAAACGTTTGGTTGGTCCAGTCCTGGAGTACAGCTCTTATGAAGAAGAGGTCTTGGTGGATCCGTTCTAGAGAATAACACTTATTTAATGCAGTGTAAGTAGGCAAATAATGAAACGTACTGAATAATTACTAATTTTACGTCAAGCATAGAAAAGAAATATACGCAAAATTTTCAAGCTCTGTTCATTTTCTGGGTATATTGAATACGAAAGCGTTATACTTAAACCCATAACGGAACTACATTAACATAGTTTCAGGCAAACGGTTAAGATCTTCCTTTACAAGTTTACATTATAGAAATTGGTAATGACTTCGAAGTTCCAATATGTGTTTGCACATAAGAACATTAATGTGGGAGTAAAAGCACACAGAGGGAAATGAATATAAAGACTGCTGAGTGTTCTAAATGCCTCAAGTCAATACTCGGACAGAAAGTGCAAACAACGGCACTCTCAATCATTCTTCGGTAGAGTTCATATAGGCAGCTTGCTTAAAGCATTAACTAAAATTATTATACTCAAAGTTGATCATTACCTGAAGATTAAAATAAACTAAAAATATTCATTACATTAAACATGATGTGAAGAAATAGGGAAAAAATTTTGAGACACATATTCTGTCAAAAAAAAAAAGAGACAAATTAGAAAAGAAAATAATACTTTTCATTCGTCCTAGATAGACCTTTTAGTCTATGTAAAGATTAATTTTCTTTGGTCCTACAGAATACGTCTGTTACGGTAACAATTAATATTAGAGAAAGTCGGGATCGAACTCGGGTCCTTGGTTTTACGTACCAAGCTCTCTAACCATTGAGCTACGCCGAGGTTAAGTCCACAGTATCGGATTGAATCCCTCTCCTACAGTGTTTTTCCCTCCGGTGCTGTGGATTGAACTTCGGCGTAGCTCAATGATTAAAGCGCTTGGTACGTATAACCAAGGGTCCCAGTTCGATTCCCGACGCTGGAGCAAATTTTTCTCTTTAATATTAATAGTCCTTTTAGGCTATTCATTTTTTAAGTCCCTAAAGGTCAATTCTATTATGCAATTACTTGTTCATAGCCTATTTATTTATTTAGTTACTTACGCATTTATTTATTTACTTACTTACTGACTTATTATTTATTTATTTGTTTTGTTTGTTTGTTTGTTTGATTGTTTGTTCGTTTGTTCGTTCGTTCGTTGGTCCATTTATTTATTTATTCATTCATTCATTCATTCATTCATTTATTGTTGAAATGTAGACTTCTTGGAAATAATCACTCCTGAAGTCTCATCAATTTTCATATCCTTTAACTAAGAAAAGAGAATATGGCCCGAAAATGTCTATAGATATTCCGTTGCTCAGTAAAGGAAAATCTTGAAATAATGGGTTTGAAAGTTGCACATACTTCATATGCAAATAATTTCAGCGTTGTTGAAAATATACTGAATGGTTGATATGAACTTGTCATATAATCAAGAGTGTTTTCGTATACATGAATGCAGGGATTGAAACACAATGTTAAGGGGTTTTCTTGGCAAAATAGGCTATTTGCAAAACCGTAGAACACTGTAGGTATACTTAAGAAATATTTTAATTTATATATTCTCTTTCGAAAACCTCATTTCTTTTGCAAATACTAAAAATTGGAAGTTCATCATCATCATCATCATCATCATCATCACACTCTCTCGTATAAAGAAGTGTCTATATTTTCCTAATTCCCTAGGTAGTCCCAGTCCTCTGACTCATATTCCCTTTTTGTTTAAAGCAATTTTCATAGCTCACGCTATAATTCGGGTAAAAATTGTAATCAGCAAGATATCAAGCATAATAAGTAGGTAAATAGTCTGTAATTTAGCTGGCTTTCAAAGATAAGAAACAGATAAAATAGCGTGACTTTTAGAGTGCGAAAGACATAAAACAGCAAGTCTTCACGTATTCCGGTTAAAAACGTAATGCACAGTCGACCTTGCGACTTATTTATACAACGTAGTCTAGTTTCTGATCTTAGAGATAATCATTTCAGTGAGAGCAACTCTCCACAATTAAGTGTAACGAGAGCACTTGTTTTCTATAAACAGGAATGTTAGAAATTGTAAGCTTGCTTTCTTGGGGAAATGTCCTCCACGTGTTTCTGCGTCCTCAAGACGTATCAAAGTTGCTTAGTTCAACAGGTTAGCAGACCAGGAAACCAATTACAAGGAATAGCTACATCTGTCACGCTTGAATAGAATATAGATGAATTCTCTGAGACGGCAACAATCAATGGAGGTGTAAACTTCAGATTCCATCATCATCTTTATCGTTTTCTTCTTCTCCTTCTCCTTTTTTACGGATTAGTTCAAAATTAATTAAGAGGTAGTAAAGTTTATTTGTGCGAGATCGTGCGTATTTGCTTGGTTTCCGCACAAAACCAATCCGCTGAAGGTCTAAAATTCCACATTCAGTATTCCCAACCTAACACTCATAACAATTTCCCTCTTCTTACCGCTTAAATGACATATTGATTTTACGCTTTAGGCTTTTAACATATTATTTTTAGAGACGATCAATATAGTAATAATAATAAATTGGAAACTTACCACTGCAATTTCACCTAAATTGCACTGTTAATTATTGTTTTTTTAAATATTTGCAAAAATTAAGTAAACTCTACAACTCCACTAAAGTTACTGCATTCGTGATGCAAGTAACATTAAGGAAGCCATGAAAAATCAACAAGATTCCAGACTCATCATAGAGTGGGGGAAAAAAAAGATAGACGTATATCACGGCCTGCTGAAGTATAGTAAACACAGAAAACATTTTAAAGCAACAAGGTTGAAGGTATATATATATATATATATATATATATATATATATATATATATACATTTTTTTTTGCTAATTTGCCGTCATTGAACAGAAACCAAGATGGAGATTTCATTGCAACTAATTAGAAATTCCTCTTTCAGATATCTAATAAACGATCTTCGCACAAAATAATGTACGCTACACGAGCGGTATGTTTTCTTTCAATTCTCGGAAATTAAAAAAGCTCAACTACGTTTCGCTTTTTCAAACTTTTCCTCGAACATGAAAACTTCAACATACCGCTCTTGTAACGCATATTATTATTAAACTGTGTACATGTAACCTATGGGAACTGTCCAAAAAGCTGAAATAAAAAAAGAGATCCTAATAAGAACGGTAAAGTATAAAAATATCGGCCAAAATAATGAGGAACGTGCATCTTACAGCCTTTTTTTCGAAATCTTTGGGGTACAAATGTTTGACAGGGTGATTCTTATTGTTATAGCAGTGGATCATGAATAAGACCCTCCGTTATTACGTCTGTGCTAAAGTATCGGCTTATCATTATAAAAATTGGTGTTCGATATGCGGTATTGAGTTTGTAACAGACGAGGATTTTCTCGAGGTTATTTCATTTTCCTCAACAAACAAATTTCCAAATTTCGGAAATTTTATGATTATGAAATTGTTAAAGAAAAATCTAATATCTTGGTTAAACAGAATATTTATAGATTAAGAAATTATTACGTCATTTACTCATAATTTAATTGGAACAACTAATTATCTGTATTATTTAGGCTATGTAAATGTTCATAAAATATATTGTATACATAATTTTGCCCAAATTCACGATCATATATAAGAAGCAAACTTTCAAAACCTGTCTTGCACATTTTCAGAAAGTACACTTCAGGTGCAGAAAACTTACAAGCAAACATTCTGATGGGGGCAGATAAAAAAGTTAATTTTATTCCTTCCACCATGTTAATAATGTCAAAACAAGTGGTTATACAAATTTTTGCCACTTGACCGCAATTACGAGGCCGTCCAGAAAGTGATTTTCCCTGGGGCCTTCACAGAAAAGAGCATAGTTGCATGGAAAGAGTTATTGAAACAGATACAGCAATTGTTGTGCTATTTGTCAACATATCCCCCACTGAAAATGAGACATTTGTCATACCATGGGATCAATTTTTGTATCCTTAAGTCGTAGAAGTCAGCCGCCTGGAATCGAAACCAGCGTTTGACAGCTGTCTGCATCTCTCTGTCCATCCCATGATAGTATGACAAATGTCTCAATTCCGGTGGGAAATATGTTGAAAAATAGCTCAACAATTGCTGTGTCTGTTCCAATAAATTTTTCCAATGAAATTGTGTTTTCTTTCTGCTAACGGCCCTCGGCGAACTTATTTTTACGGCCCTCGTAATTGCGGTCGAGTGACCAAAATTTGTATAAGCACTTCTTCTGACATTATTAATATAGTGAAATAAAAATTTTAACTGTTTTATCTGCCCCCATCAGAATGTTTGCTTGTTAGCCTACATCTCTGTAATAAATAAAATATTTTCTGTGGTGAAAGATTGAAGATTATTTTTTTGCTATAGATTCTAATGAAATTTCACCATAGAAAAAAATAATTTATTACAGAGATACATACTTGTAGCATTTTCTGAAAAGTGACATCAGATTTTGAAAGTTTGCTCCTCATATATTCTTATGTAAAATTTGTTGTTGTAAAATTAATTGTACTACATTGATATCTGCTGTCAATCCATGCTTAGGAGAATTATAAATTTGTTATTCAATAAATTTACTTGAAAAAAAAAATCATATCACTCTCCATTTACAATAGAAATTGTGGTTTCAGGGTAAGACGTACGATCTTTGGAGATCGAAGTATTCATTCAATATAACACTTCTTTATTTTCCTTCCTTTGACCATTGTATTCGTCTTATTTGCATTTATCTTCATCCCATACTGCTCACAGCTGTCATTTAGCTCCAGCAGCATATCCCTCCAATCACATTCCACTGTGCAACGGGACGAGCCGCATCGGAAGCAGGTGACTGCTGTAGTTTTGTTGTTGTCAGTTTGTGGTTAAACTACAGACTTATCAACTTTCATGCGTAATGCCCGAGTCACCAACAATTAGCCCACGACTTCATATCTCCGTAATGACACGATAATCTCTGGAATTTATAGGTGATCGCATAATTTTAGTGTTTAACATTGTATTTTGATCCCATTATTATTATTATTATTATTATTATTATTATTATTATTACGTCAATTTTAATGTAACAAGGAAATATGCAAGTAAACGAAAGTCAAATTCTTACAGCGCAACAACTGAAATAGTCATTGCGTGATACGTTGGAGGTAAGTGAAATTATATTGGTTATGCAGTTGAACAGTAGCCTACACGCAATTTTATAATTCGTTGTCTTTAACTGAGATTAATAGGGCATGAAAACTTTCAAATTTTCGTCGTTTTTCAGATTACATGATTGTGATTAAAGTGAAACACTTAATATTCAACTGCCATAATTTTAAGTAAAACCACCACCACCACCACCACCACCACCACCACCACCATCTGTTTCCAATGTTCTGGAGGTCTGATCCAGTGTAGGTCACTTCAATCACTACTCCTGTATAAGAATCGTGATAGCAAACTTCATTGATTATGTGATCAGAGTACAGTAATTTACAGTACTTGTAAAGAATTATTATTATTATTATTATTATTATTATTATTATTATTATTGTTGCTGTTATTGTTATTTTATTGATACATATACTGTATAGACCTAACATGCCATGTTTGCAGTTTTTCTTGGAAAAGATAAATGCGGTAGCTTTCCATTGCTTTCTCCACACCACTATATCTTTCGAAACTTAAAAAATCCCAGGGGACCCCAGCATGGAGATAAGGAGAGTGGATTTGACTAATTAGGCCCTCCGGATATTACCTAAATTAACCGTAAGGGTTAAATATCACTTCTATCAGGGTTTTTGACCCGATTAGAGACCGGGAAATTCCAATTAACCTTTGAAGAATAAAGAAGTGTATGTAGTATTTGTGGTCCTACAAAATGCTTTTGACATTGTGGACTGGAATAAACTTATGGGGCTCATAAAGAAAATAGGTGTGGATTGGAGAGATAGAAGACTTGTCAGTGATCTTTATATGAAACAACGAGTCACAGTCAGGATAGGAGAAGAAATGTCAAAGGAAAGTGAAATAGTAGTAGTAGTAGTAGTAGTAGGTATATTTTGCCTGGCAGAGTTAAGGCCATGAGGCCTTCTATTCCACTCAACCAGGTTTCAGTAACATACATGAAATACAAAATTAGATTACAAAAAACACAAAAGAAAATATCTTAGAAATTACATAAAAATAGTAGAAAATTACAATAGTCAAGCTCAGTTACATAATATAAAATTACAAATAGTCAACATCGGTTACATAATATATAAAATAAAGTAGAAAATTACACATAATCAAAATCAGTTACATAGCGTAAGGGGAATATACACGGGAGAGGAGTACGTGAAGGATGCCCTTTATCACCTAATCTGTTCAACTTCTACTTGGAAGATTTAGTGAAAACTGTTTTCAGAACATGGAAGGCTTGATAGTAGGAGGAAGAATAAAGTGCATAAGATTTGCTGATGACATGGCGTTGTTAGCAGAAGAGGAGCTGATACTAAGGGATATGCTACTGGAGCTGAATGACATCTGTGAGCAGTGTAGTATGAAGATAAATGCAAATAAGACGAAGACAATGGTCATAGGAAGGAAAATAAACAAGGTAAACTTGCGAATTCTAAATGAGGCATTAGAACAAGTGGATAGCTTCAAATACTTGGGGTGTACTATAAGCAGTAATATAGTTGCTACCAGGAAGTCAAAAATAGATAGCAATAGCCAAGGAAGTTTTTAATATAAAAATAAACATCTTGTGCGGACCTTTGAAAAAAGAACTAAGGAAGAGACTAGTGAAGTGCTTGGTATGTAGTGTGACACTGTATGGAGCAGAAACATGGACATAAGGCGACGTGAAGAGAAACGAATAGAAGCATTTGAAATGTGGATCTGGAGAAGAAATCACAGCAATAACATCGTGTGATGTCGGTAGAACATTTTCTTGTTTGAGTGACAATGGGAAAAGGTTTATATTTGACAATTTACGAATGTACATAGTTGTAGAATGCAACAAAATTAGTAACAAAATTATGCCATTTTTATTTTAAATGTATCACCATTTTCTACAAATTGTGAATTATGTTTTATTTTACAATGCTCGTACCTGTTGAGGTTATATGAGCAACGCCGGTGTGCCGGAATTTTGTTGTGCAGGAGTTTTTTGCATACCAGTAAATTTACTGACATAAGCCTGTCGCATTTAAGACACTTAAACACCATCGACCTGCACCGGGATCGAACCCGCAACCTCGGGCACAGAAGGCCAGCACTCTACCGACTGAGTCGCTCAGGCCGACAAAAAAGAATGAGGTAAGTCGTTTTCGTAAATGCGTGTTATACTCTATTTGTTTTAGTCACCTGATTATACCTAACAAAGTTTTGATTCAAGCATAGCAGTGTTATGTATAAGTCCCTGTACTACCCTGAGTTGATGTAGACAACACGACTTGTATAATATGCGATATAGTTAACTTCATAGGTTTGGTGTTCGAATTTCCACCCCTAATGATGCCAAATTATATTGAATTTTATCCAAATGATCAAGAATTAGGCTATAATAATTAAGACATAAAGTTTGGTCTACTTTTTTTTTTAATTACAGTAACTTCTCTCTCATCCGGACAGTAGGGTAGATAATTATTATTGGCTACTCACAGTACAGTACGTGCCTTCTTCCTCCCCGCCATGTACTTTTTTCCTCCCCCTATTTGCAACCCCGTCAGTAAATCACAGGTTGTGTGTGGAAGAAGTTCACTATGCTTTCTAAGACATTTACTGATAAACGCTCGAAGTTTAGTTATATTTTAAAAGACAAAATGGATATTTTGAAGCGGCTGGATGAAGGGGAAACTATTTCTGGTATCCCAAGAAGTACAATTTATGACTGGAAGCGTAATCGACCTGCATTGGAAGAATATTGTGCATCCACGAGCTCTAATGACAAGCGCCGTACATTGAAGCAGCCTAGTGTTTTCAAATACGATAAGGAACTCTTTCTGAACAAAGAAGGAAAGGTACTCCAATATCTGGTCTGATTCTGAAAGAGAAAGCGCTTGATATGCGTAAGAAACATGGAGGCGATAATTTCTCTACTAGTGATGGGTGGTTGTCAATGTGGAGGGAAAAGTATGGTGTTCGTCCACTTGCAATTTGTGGCGATAGGATGTCAGCTGATACCGTTGCAGCTGAAGAATATAAAACTACATTCCGAAATTTGGTGAGTAAACTAGAATTATCTCTCCAGCAGATATACAATTGTGACGAAACCGGTTTAAATATCAAATGTTTACCGAAAAGAACTTTAGAATCTACATCATACAAAACTGCGCCTGGTTTCAAAATCCAAAAAGAACGTGTGACTGTATTAGCTTGCTACAATGTATCAGGGGCAAATAAGCTTCCCTTGGTGTTAATTGCAATAAATTTAAAAATATACTGATTGTAACTATTGTAATCGGTGATTTAATTACTGTATTATTCAAATGTTCATAAATATTTTCTTATCGTATTTACTCATATCAATTATGCAGACGATGGAGGGATAGTTAACTAATTTCCGTACCGTCTTGCAGTAAGGCGTGGCCTATGAAATAACGTGAATGCCGGACGACGAAGCTGACAGACGACATAGCAACGGATCACAGAGAATTTGCTGTACTACAAAATGCTCAGTTCAAGCCCGATAGTAATAAACTACAGTATGTAACAATCTTGTTCGTACAGTAATATTGTTATTAAAAATATATAATTTCGTTGACGAAAATATAATTTATTTTAATGGGTTAAATTAAAATATGAAAAAACAATATCTTCTTTTCAGGATATAAATAAGCTTCATCAATTTTTTCAAATCAGTATAAATAAATATACAAAATCAAAGAAAATGTGCACATTTTATGCAACCTTTCTCTTCGTACATGTAATCATTTTGTACTTTTCAAAGTCTTAATTGCCAACTATTACACAAAATTAACATCTTGTAACATATTCTTTGCTTTAATAATCTCCTCACATCTTCTTTTCATTGAAGAGACAAGTTTCTTACAAACCTCTGGGGTGATATTCTGCCATTCTTCTGCCACTATTCTTTTGAGCTCCGGAATGGATGTTACGTTGCTATTTTGTACCCTCCTTTTCAAAATTGGCCACACATGTTTGATAGAATTTAAATCCCCTGATTGAAGTGGCATTTTGAGTTGATGGGGAACGTTCCAAATGAGCCAGGTCTTGACGATTTCAGCGATGTGTTTAGGGTCGTTATCATGTTGAAATATATAATTACCCTGGAAGCGATTTTTTTAGCGCTTTCTTTCAAATTTGTCACAAGAATACTCTTGTACGTCATTTTATCCATAATTCCCATCAATGAAGTGTACGTTTCCGACTCCAGAGGAAGACATACAGGCCAATATCATGATGGAACCAGCTCTGTGTTTTACAATAGGAATAGTATTTTCTTTCCTAAAGGCAGAGCTTGCCTTCTTCCACACTCTTTTGCAACCATCTGAGCCCAAAATATGTATCTTCGTCTCGTCGGACCATATTACACGATCCCAATAGTCCTCCTCTTTAGAAACGTGTTCGTTTTCAAATAGAAGGCTTTTAATTCTATTTTACTCACTAATAAAAGGTTTCTTACATAGAACCCTGTCATGATGTCCGTGTTTTCACAATACACTACGAATGATCTGGTTAGACATTTCTTTTCCTATAGTGTCTTGTACTTGTGAAAGCAGTTTTTCAACACTTAACCTAGGGTAACGACGAATTTATTGTACAATGTATCTTTCGTCCCTTTCATTTAATTATTTTTCTTTCGGTTTTTGCCTAAAATTCTTCCAAGACCCTTCATAATTAAATTTGTTTACAATATGCTGAACTGTTGAATGTGTATGTCCAACAATTTTAGATTAGATTAGATTAGATTTAGATTAGATTTATTTATTTAACCTGGTAGAGATAAGGCCGTCAGGCCTTCTCTGCCCCTCTACCAGGGGATTACAACTATAACATGAACAATAAGATTACAATTAATATTAAATTTACAATTACAATTACAATAAAAATTAAAGTACGACAAGAGTACCTGATTAATGAAAGCTAGACATTTTATCATAGAAGTTAAGAACAAAGAATATTTTTGTATTTACTAAATTACAAATTAAACCTACAATAACAAAATTCTATAGTGATGAAATTACCGGATATTGAGATATTTTGTGGTAGATTAAAAGAACTATTTACAAGAAACCATGTCTGAACGAGTCTCAATTACTGACTGACTTATTTCGCTTAAAGATTTGCCTTTAAGGACAAGTTGAACAATAACTTTCTTCAGATCTTCTGAAAGCTGTTTTCACTTCGCTATCTTGTTCACTACTGTCATCCTTGCAAGGTAAAAATGTAAACAAGGGAAGCTACCACTCAGCAGTAGCAAGCATGGACCGGTCAGTGCATTTTGAAGCGGTGAGATAGGGCAAGACTTGTAAGTGTACGAACAGAAAAGTTGCATATCGAACACAACGAATAATGGAGATTTATTTTTAAAATAATAACAAATGTTTTAAATATACATTATAATTAAATCTAATAGCGAATATTATGAATAACCTGCACACAATTATATACGTAAAGAAGAAAACAAAATTTTTAATTTATTTGACATTAAAACATACATTATCACAAAAATAAGAGCTGTACGAACAAGACTGTTATATACTGTACATACAGTACAGTAGAAAATAGGGAAATTGGAAAATTGGAATTAAAGGACAGCTAGAGTCAAGACATGAACTTCATTTGAGAGCTAGCTTTGGGATGAGTGACAGCTTCCTGACTGCAGACTCATTCTCACGAAAGCGGCACGACTGTTATACAAGAATATAGGGCGTGTCCATCTTCTTCAACGCAAACTATCGCAATATTAATTATAAAATTAAACAAATAAATCAATCCTGAAAAGGAAACATATGCAGTAGTTACAGGGCAGAGGAGGTTACAATAATTTAGCTTCTCGAGCTAGTCCAATAAGAGAATCGATTAGTTGACTATTTCATAATGAACTAATACTACCTAATTTACAGTACTGAACAAACCTCTGCATTTTCATCTAGTGCCAAGGTGTACCACTTCATAGTTTGTATTTTATTCATTAATAAAATTGTGCCTCTACATCAAAACTAGGAGCGCACTCAACTGAGTGACTTATTGGCCGGAAATCCGCAGTTAGTATGCACTGCTAGATGAGAGAATATTATAGATATATATTAAATTGTCCTTACTTACTTACTTACTTACTGGCTTCTAAGGAACCCGGAGGTTCATTGCCGCCCTCACATAAGCCCGCCATTGGTCCCTATCCTGAGCTAGATTAATCCAGTCTCTACCATCATATCCCACCTCCATCAAATCCATTTTAATATTATCTTCCCATCTACGTCTCGGCCTCCCCAAAGGTCTTTTTCCCTCCGGCCTCCCAACTAACACTCTATATGCATTTCTGGATTCGCCCATACGTGCTACATGCCCTGCCCATCTCAAACGTCTGGATTTAATGTCCCTAATTATGTCAGGTAAAGTATACAATGCATGCAGCTCTGCGTTGTGTAACTTTCTCCATTCTCCTGTAACTTCATCCCTCTTAGCCCCAAATATTTTTCTAAGAACCTTATTCTCAAACACCCTTAATCGCTGTTCCTCTCTCAAAGTGAGAGTCCAAGCTTCACAACCATACAGAACAACCGGTAATATAACTGTTTTATAAATTCTAACTTTCAGATTTTTTGACAGAATACTAGATGACAAAACTTCTCAACCGAATAATAACAGACATTTTCCATATTTATTCTGCGTTTAATTTCCTCCTGAGTGCCATTTATATGTTTTACTGTTGCTCCAAGATATTTGAATTTTTCCACCTCTTCGAAGGATAAATCTCCAATTTTTATAGTTCCATGTCGTACAATATTCTGGTCACGAAACATAATCATATACTTAGTCTTTTCGGGATTTACTTCCAACCCTATCACTTTACTTGCTTCAACTAGAATTTCCGCGTTTTCCCTAATCGTTTGTGGATTTTCTCCTTACATATTCACGTCATCCGCATAGACAAGAAGCTGATGTAACCCGTTCAATTCCAAACCCTCTGTGTTATCCTGAACTTTCCTAATGGCATATTCTAGAGCGAAGTTAAAAAGTAAAGGTGATAGTGCATCTCCCTGCTTTAGGCCGCAGTGAATTGGAAAAGCATCAGATAGAAACTGGTCTATACGTACTCTGCTGTAAGTTTCACTAAGACACATTTTATTAAATTGTCCTACAGAATTTATCTGTAATATTGATACTTAATAAGAATAATGGAGTTGACATTGGATACACGTCAACATATATATGCCTAACTTGGAGTCAGGCCACAAAGGGAAACATCGAAGGAGGAAGGTTCGATCTAGTGCTGCCGATTGAATTCGGCGTAGCTCAGTGGTCAGAGCGCTTGGTACATACAAACAAGGATCCGGGTTCGATTCCCGGCGCCAGAGCGAATTTTTCTACTAAAATATTAAGTGTCAATATTAGAGATACATTCTGTAGGACAATTTAATATATATCTATAATACACTTTATTTAGATTTACAGAGGAGAATGTGGAGTGGCTTGCATCTCACTTTTTGGGAGAAAGTAATTAAGCGCGAGGAAGTACCCTAACCAACAAACAAAATATGCAAATTTGCATATTTATTTAGTGATCCTACCTACAAAATTGTTGTTGCTGAAAATATTGGTGTTCGCGTCACAACAGTATGCAAATCCAAGTTGAATGTAATTAAAATTACTTACACTGTTTTCAGAGCCAGAATTCTCACTCAATAACTAAAATTCTTTAAATTATTATTACTGAAAACAACTAAATTATTAAAAATTAAGTTTATGCAAATTTCATAGACATTGTTGACTGTTTTAAAGCGTCAGGGCAAACTTTAACCAATCAGTATTGATAATGTAACATTCATGTTCCCTGTGATAGCTAGTTTGCCCAGATTAATAGGAAGTAGTTAATGTAGTTTATCCAGTATTGACTTACAAGCACTAGTAAAAGATTATTTAAACAAAAATAAGAAAATAACTAATATTTGAAAGTATGAAATTAATAATATCAGTACTTAATATTACTAGTCCTACATAAGTGTTACTGATTCCACCTATTGTATTCGGAAACGATATATTTGAAATTAAGAATAATTATTATTAAAAATGATATAATATCGTTATATTTGAAATGAAAGGCAAAGATTGTATTGTAATCCAAATTAAAGTAATTAATTTTATTCGTGATTCTATCATAAGCATACCATGAATAAAAATACAAATAAAATGGATTATTTAGTATAACATATAAAAATTATTATATAACAGGAATTTATTATAGGTTCTAGAGAGTTTAAATAATAGAGGACAAGATTTCCAGGAATGGATTCCTAATGTGTAAAGGAAAAAAAATTGGTTTTATGAACATGGACCAGGAAATGCATTTCTCATTTATTAAACTTCTATTACACAATGCATTCACATCAAGTTTAAGAAAATGTATATCACCATGTCCATCTTCTGCCTCAACACAGGCCTCAGTTCTTCGTCTCATTGAGCTGCGAATAGGCTCCAAAATTCCTGGTATAGCGCGAATTATCTGAATTTATCTGAAGAATTTCTTCATTATCCGTTGCAGACGAATACACCAAAAACATTGCATAACTTCACAGAAAAAGTCCAGTAGATTTAAATCAGGTGAGCGAGGGGCCAAAAAAATCAACCTACTAGGAACTGTTAATCGAGGTGCTTGCGGGTAACAAGGCTAAAATGTGAGGGAGCGCCATCATGCCTGAAGTACAGCTTTTGACGTAGTGACAGTGGTACGTCGTCCAAAGTATCAGCCAATTCGTTTGGCAAGGAAACTTTGTACTTCTAACAAAATATAAGCAACTATGACGGCCCAGATGTTGATGCTGAACCAATGTTGATGAGGAGATTGAGCAATCGAATGGAAATTTTCGTATGCCAACACGTTCTGGTTATGAAAATTCATTCCATTGTTTGTGAATATTACCTCATCTGTGCAGAGCACAAAAGCTGAAAAGTTAGGATTAGTACTACACTGCTGCAAGAACCATTAACAAAACGTTACTCTTGCAGGATAATCTTGTGGTGATAACAAGGCTTGCATATGGTACACATATAGCAACGCCCTCCAGGGAGTCACATGAGCAACAATCACCTGCATTGCTGCTCTTCTTATACTGATTCAGCCATTAGCGTGGCTCAGTCGGTTAAGGCGCTTGCCTTCCGATCTGAAGTTGCGCTCGGGCGCGGGTTCGATCCTCGCTTAGTCTGATTACCTGGTAGGGTTTTTTCCGAGGTTTTTTCCAACCATAAGGTGAATGCCAGGTAATGTATGGCGAATCCTCGGACTCATCTCGCCAAATACCATCTCGCTATCACCAATCTCATCGACGCTAAATAACCTCGTAGTTCATACAGCGTCGTTAAATAACCAACTAAAAAAAATATATATACTGATTCCAGCATCTGAACGACAACATCCAGAATATCTTCCTCTACTTCATGGGTCTTACTTCTTGGCCTTCCACTGTTATTAAACTGAGCGAGATACAAAACTGCCCTTTTCATATAGGCAGTGACAGACTCTGGCAAATGTGTCCTCTCTCCTTACGTCTACGTCTTGGGTATCGTTTGTGACGTAAAAAGACAAAACTCCAAAATATTGCTGTCAGCCACACCATAAACGTAACACATTACAAGTATATCAACAAACCTGAAAAACTTCAAAGACAGTGATGTGAATACACAAACTTATGGTTGCAAACACAGGAAACCACTTCTGGGAGTTTAGGAATGCATTTTAACATCATTCGCCTAGACATTTATTTATATTTTTACAAAATGTTAACATATTTTTGCTTGAGTCTCGGATTTAATCGTATTGCGTTACACTAAGTTTGTAATTCGTACAATATTGTTACAATTAATAACTGTTTCACGTTGAGAGTTAGATGTTAGCGTTTGACTGTTGAAAGTACAGGCTTACTATCGAAGCAGAGATGGTGGTAAAAAAATGAAAGTAGGATAAACAAATGAACGTAAGATAAGAAAAATTGTGGGTTATTAATTTTAGAGCACCATGCTATGTACCACTAGTATAATCAGATTCTCATAGGTCAACCGAGTACCAACGAAGTGGTTGATTGGCTGAATTGCGCTCGCTTGGAATTATGAATACTACTTACACTATAGCTAAAATACCACTGCTACTACTACAAGGAATAATACTACTGCTACCAGCACCAGTAGTACCACTAGCACCACCTCCACCAACAACCAATAATACCACAACCGCCACTATCATAATCGTCACCATCATCTGTGGTAGTAAAATTATCAACATTATTACTTAGCATAAAATTATCACCACAACTATCACTACTAACTGAACCAAATTGTTATTACTACAGCTAACACCACCACTAATATTACTACTACTAATAATAATAAATTACAATTACTGCTAAAATTTCTGCTTCAGTTTACAATTTTATTACTCCTTTTAAAATTTGTTATTGCGTTATCACTAACTGTGAAAAAATTTCTATACCTATACAGTGGACTCTCCTAAGTTCGACTAAACGGAATTGAAAGTTCAGTCCAATAAGGGTAGTGGGTGTGGCAGATGAAAGGAATAAAAATTCGTATTGGTTATCCATCAACGAATACAGTACTGTACTTGCATTTCCTGCCCGCCCCGAGACTTGTGTATGCGCTTGTAGTACCACAGTGGGTTTCGATAGTTCCGTCTCACAAACGGCACAATTCTCAAATAGAAAAAGAAGAGTTCATTAATTTAAAATCCGTGATCAAATATGGATGTTCTGATCAATAAAATATTCTGTTCTTCTTTAACAAAAGTATCACTACAAGACAAAGAACCAATTTCCATTCAAATGGTAAACGCATTTCTTAGTGCCCATATAGGGGAGTGTCTAATTCTCCTAGGTAAGCAGTCGAACTATAGGATGTCGAACTTGTTTTCTGTCGAACTTAAGAGCTTCCATTGCACTTGCATTTTAATCAAATAGTGTAAGTTCTTACAGTCAATTACATAACAATATTACATACATTGAACCTTTATGTTATTACATGAAGTAGCATTTAAAAATTATGACAAACGTTTTCACCAATAAATTTGGCATCTTCAGGTCATATTAAAAACATATTAAAATAAAATGAATACTTAAAATATTCCAGTTAAACACTTACTTACTTACTTACTTACTGGCTTTTAAGGAACCCGGAGGTTCATTGCCGCCCTCACATAAGCCCGCCATTGGTCCCTATCCTGAGCAAGATTAATCCAGTCTCTACCATCATATCCTACCTCCCTCAAATCCAGTTTAATATTATCTTCCCATCTACGTCTCGGCCTCCCTAAAGGTCTTTTTCCCTCCGGCCTCCCAACTAACACTCTATATGCATTTCTGGATTCGCCCATACGTGCTACATGTCCTGCCCATCTCAAACGTCTGGATTTAATGTTCCTAATTATGTCAGGTGAAGTATACAATGCGTGCAGCACTACGTTGTGTAACTTTCTCCATTCTCCTGTAACTTCATCCCTCTTAGCCCCAAATATTTTCCTAAGAACCTTATTCTCAAACACCCTTAATCTCTGTTCCTCTCTCAAAGTGAGAGTCCAAGTTTCACAACCGTAAAGAACAACCGGTAATATAACTGTTTTATAAATTCTAACTTTCAGATTTTTTGACAGAAGACTAGGTGACAAAAACAGTTAAACACAATCGTTAAAAATTAAAACTGGTATAATAGGCAATCTGAGCAATTTAATTTTTTAACGATTGTGTTAACTGGAATATTTTAAGTGTTCATTTGATGTTAATATGTTTTTAATGTGACCTGAAGATGCCAAATTTATTGGTGAAAACGTTTGTCATAATTTTTAAATACTACCTCATGTAATAACATAAAGATTCAATGTATGTAATATTGTTAAGTAATTGCCTTAAAGAACTTACACAATTTGATTGATACTATACTTATCGGACCCAACATGCCTTAAAATTTACTTGCATTTTAAATAAAATTTTAATAAATTCGAACAAAATTTAACTTCTACCTCTTTTGTATGTTATTTGTTACTTCATATCATTAATATTAGGGTAATATGACATGTCATAGTTTGCATCATCATTTAGTGTCTTCGAGTTTGAGATGTAATGTGAGAGTACTGTTAGGCATATTACATGTATGAACACCAAACGAGCGAAAATTTTTCTCAGGCAGTTAGCGTAACAACAGAGCTTCTTGAGAGACACGCCTCTCACAATATTATGATACCACGGCGCGCAACAGTGTGTACGAAGCGAATCCTAGCCACAGTAACCTGGTTTTAATTCCAATTGCATCTTTCTGAGACGGAACGACTGAACTTCAGGACTAGCTTAAATATTGCATGAAATATGAATTCTAGGTTGCTGCACTTCAAATGTTACCTTACAGCAATTTAAGTAGCGGAATAGAAAAGAAGAAATGCATATACTCTAATTTGAAATATAATGCAGTCATTACACGCTTCGTGTATTAGGTTCTTGCCATCCATCTAGTCACGCAGAACCTACCAAATTTATTTTTACATTAATTGTCATCATAAGATCCACTCACGAATTCAGTCCAAAATGTTGACCTGTTTCGGTTTCTGGAGTAATAACCTTGTTACGCTGTCTTTCTGTGAACTTCCAAGCCGTGTTTTTCCTACTTGGACAATGTTTTAAAATTATCTGTGAAATTCTGACAAATTCTACAAGTTGCTTGTTGACAAATTACACTAAATTACTGTATTTCTTTACGTGGAAAATTTACGTTTTTCCGGTGTAAACCAGAGTTATAGCAATCCATGTCAAATTTCTTGTACACAAGTGTGTTAAATTTCTGATGAGAGATAGTTATTAATTTGATCTCTCTGCATTTCCGCCTATTTCCTTCTGTTCGTTTATGGATCGGATTTCACCTGCGTACATAGTTGTAAATGTATATAGCATTGCATTGTGCGAGGCATAATATATTATCAACTTGGTTTCTACTTTAGAATATGTGTTCTCAGTCGATAAAATACTTTGAAAACAATTGGTTTCCATTTTTAGTTCGTATATTATTAATTCTTTTGAATGCGTTGCAGTTTATGTATTTTTGTTTACATATATTGTTTAAATTTTATTTACTTTACACAATTTCATAAAAAATTACGGGTCATTAAGAATAACACACATTTAGTTCTGTTCTTCATCTGAATTTTATGCCTTAATCTGATTTTGAACATAGTTTCATTCGTTTCACGATCTGAATTCTACTGATTGCGCTCTTTTAATCTACTTTTGTTCCAAATGAAAATTTTAAAATGATAAAGAACTAGTGATCCATCATTTTATGGAACTTTCCCTATCTCTCTATAGGGTAAAAGTTGTTAATATTGTGATATGAGTAATATTGTGGTAGTTCTTTTTTTTGGGGGGGGGGAATCTATTACAATTTTATTGGACGAGAAGAAGATCGGTTTTTTGCGTCAACGTAATAAGGGAATGTTTGTGGACAAGCTGCTGCACAAAACCGGCCCTTCTCTCGCTCAGTAAAGTTGTAATGAATTCTCAAAAAGAATTATCACAATATTACTCGTATCACAGTATTACCAATCTTTACTTTACATCTCTCTATATGTTATATCTTATAGTTCTCATGTCAGTCAATATATTTATTTAAATATGTTTTACTTTCTAATATATTGAATTACGTTTGCAAGAAACAAGACATCCTGCTATACTTAATAGCTTGAAATATTTTAAAAAGGACACTGGAATTTTTAAGATTAATAATAATAATAATAATAATATTAATAATAATAATAATAATAATAATAATAATAATAGCATGAATTAGGCTCTCAATATTCTATGAAAACTACTTCTGGATACGGAAAAAATCGAATTCAGTTAGCGTGACCACTTATTCAATCATTTCTTTATATACGGACATATATATGTATATATATATTGATGTCACTCATTCATTCATTCATTCATTCATTCATTCATTCATTCATTCATTCATTCATTCATTCATTCATTCATTCATTCATTCATTCAACCATATACTTATTTGTTTATTTACTCACTTCTTTTATTATATGACGCTAAGTTATTCCTCATTTTATACTTCGCACTGAAAATTTTGCACCAGATATTATTAAAACGAATATAGATGCTATAATTTAGCTACATGATCTATGGAAAGTTTTCTTTTAATAGCACACTACTGAAGTCTTTTCATTCTAGCAAAATTATATAATACGAATAGTACAGAATTATTATACAGACACAGAAAAAAAATTTGTGATACCTGAATTTTGTTTCTGGGTCTGTACACGCGATAGCATGTTTCTGCCTTAAGTCAAGTATCAGTAAATATAAAGGTTGTATCTTACAGGTTTGAAATTATGAATGAAATATGATTTATGATCAATTTTATTAAAAATATACAGAAAAAACACGAAAACCTGTAACAGAACTGTATAAACCACATAGGTACACAAGTTGGTAGATCATTATAAATAAAATAAATAAATTCAGTATATATAATCACAATAAAATTTGATCGTTTTGAATTAAGTACCTTTCTGCGATGATACAGCTACAACTAAACTACAACAGCGGTCGTATGAAGTGAAAATCTTGTAGTAACTATATTGAAAAACTTGTATCTGTCCGTTCATAATGTCTTTTGTTATTCGTTTATTTACCGTATTCTAGGTCTATATGTTACCACTAACATTTTTTTACACATTCCGATAGTCGTTATGTATTTACGTTTGCCATTGATCGCACTTAGTGTATCACCATTTAGTTCTGTCGCAATTATCATCTTCAGTATTTAAGTAACAAAAAAAAAATGTTGAAGCATATGGTTCTTCGAGATAAAGTCAACTTTGATATGATAATTATAGTTACTATAGTCTAAAATTTCGTGTCAGTGTAAGATTCCCTTGTGCCGAAAAGTATTTTAGTGTTCCCATGCTAGTTCTGTTACACTTCTAGAAACGAAATATTGTCCGTTATGCGTCCCAATTCCCGTGCTTTTGATTGTTTAATATTAACGCATAACTGCAAAATATGTTACAAGTTCGACCAAATATTGGTACGAGAAATGAGATTGTGTCATACATGTCCCAGCTACTTTATAACACAATATAAATAACATTTCTGTCATTTTCACATGTTCTATAACCATAAACCTGTCGTAAATGCGTGTGTCTTCCGTCGATTATCGCCAGTTTCCTTTGAGACTCGTTTTCTATTGTGACTGAGTTGCTGGAGTCACATTTGTGCCTTTGGTTTGTCCTCTGTAGGCCATCAGGTGTGGGTAGAACGAAGGTGTCATCGGGGAATCGATGCTCCTCCTGTAATGATCGCCACCTCCTCCAGAGGAGTCGTAGTGACCACCGCCGCCGCCGAAGTGGCTATCATGAGAATAAGCGTGAGAGTGTGACACATGCGGGTGTTTCACGATCTCGTATGTGACCTTCTCGTCACCTCCAGATCCCACCAGTTTCTTCAGTCCTATGACGGCAGACAGCACCAGCGCTATCTTCGCCACCAGAAGGGCCTTACCAGCCAACAGCGCTATTCCCTTGTAGGCCATCGCCAGCATACCGCCCTTCATGAGCAGACCCATGAGAAGAGCTCCTCCATATTTCTTCAGCTTGCCACGTCCTGGTGAAGAAAACAGACAACAAGAGGATAGAAATAGTCAACATATTACATGAAGTGATTCTCAGAATCTTGCAAGAGAAATAAATTCCAAGAACAGTAATAAATTTGATAAAGGATATAGGCCTAAATACAAATACTGAAAAAAAGATTTCTATAAATGGGAAATTTACGGAAGGTATTAAGTGTGCAAAAGGAATAAAACAAGGAGATTCTCTAAGTCTTTCATTGTTTAATCTGATAATGGATAAAATTATACAAAATGTAAAGTGTCTTCCAGGTTACCAGATGGGAAATAATAGTACATTATGCAACGAGCCTATAATGATAATAATTAAGAAGCGAGTATGGATGTTTATGAAACGAGCGCAAGCGAGTTTCATAATTTTCATACGAGCTTCTTAATTACCATTATAGGCGAGTTCCATACGACTTTTTATGCTCGACCATATTTCTAACTTGAAATTACAGTATTCAGATGTATACATTTTATTGGTATCTGACAAGATCGGAAGTGACCTTGTTCTAGGTCGTGAATTGTGAGATGTGCGCAGACGCGAAAGTATTGATTTTTTCCGAGGAATAATGATGTCATTGACCTTGTGTAAACCGTTAAACTTGGTATAACATTGATTATTGAATTCGACATTGAAAAACGAGATGACAAGTTGAATTTATTTAAATATTATTTACAATTAACGCTAATTAATTATTATAGTAACAGAACATAACCTTCTGCGACAGTGTTGGATTTCCAGCCTCCGTGACTTTTCGCTAATTCTCTTTCGATTGCATATACGAGAATACTCGATACTTGCGGTTTTATAACGGTACAAAGCTGACTCATTATTGGCTGAACACCTGTAAGCTGAGTTGTCATTGGCTGAAAACACCTGAACTTTAATGAGTAGGTGTACTTTAATGACATGCATTAAAGGACTGCTACCAGGTGTATAATTACTACATTTCGGCATGGTCGAGCATAAAAATTTTAATATAGTATGTTATGCTGATGACGCAGTTCTGATTTCCAGAACAGAGGATGAACTTCAGCGATTACTTCATCGATTCGTGACAAAAGCAGAAAAATTTAATATGGAAATTTCTAAAAATAAAACTAAATGTATGTGTATATCTAAGAACCCAATAAGATGTAAGCTGGAAGTTAATGGGAAAGTTATACAACAAGTTATGGATTTTAAACATCTTGGGATACACATTTCTAGTTCTCGTAGATTGATTGATGAAGTAAGAACTCAGGTTTTTAAAGCATCGAGAATATCAGGATACTTACGAGATGTCATCTGGAAAAACAAATATCTAAACATAGATAGTAAAGTAAAAATTCATAAAACATGTGTACGACCAATAATGACATATGGAGCGGATACAAGAGCAGACACTAGCCAAACGAAACAACTCATGAGAACAGCAGAAATGAATACTTTAAGAACCATAGTAAGCAAAACAAGTTTGACAGAGTTAGGAACCAGGATGTGAGGAAGGAATGTAATATTATATATGTTGAGACTTTCATCACAACGAGAAAAAGGGAATGGAGCTCCCATGTGGATAGAACTGACAACAGGAGACTTATTAAGGCAGCAAAGAACCTACGCCCTAGAGGAAAAAGAGAAGTGGGCAGACCTCTCAGGAGATGGAATGAGACGTAATCATCATTGACGTAGTGTTTGTAAACAAACAGGCTTATGCCTATAGAAAAGAAGAAGAAGAAGAAGAAGAAGAAGATTCTCAGAATCAAAAGTCATCGAGGTATCTCAGGAATATAGAAGCAATATCGTAATCTGAGAATGTCCTGTTGTGTGTGTTCGAATTTGGCTTGGATCGATTACCAGGTTGAGTTTTTTTCGAAATTTTCCTCAAATGTCAGATAATCGATCGCGAAACCTCGGCCTCATCTCGCCAAATACCATTTCGCTATCGCCACCGACGCTAGATAGCCTAGCAGTTGATATAGTGTCGTTAAATAACTCATTAAAAACAGCAATGAAACATTTTTGGTACTTTCAAGAAGCCTATAATATTATTTATAAATCAAGGCTGAAATATTTATGTCTCTCTTTTGTACTCATTTATTTATAAGTTCATTTCAAATCTGTCGTCTAATAACGCTATATCAATTACACCAGTATTTACCGTCGGCGGATTTATGCCCGGTTGCATGAAACTCAAGATATTTGTTCCATAACTATCTGTTCTGTAACTGTATGAACTAGATTAGTCTGTGTCCGTTCCTGAAAGAATTCTATACACTCGATTACAATACATTCAATAACATGCCTTAAATTTGGTCGTTAGGTGGTAACATATTATGTTTCCAACTTGATTTTGAGCATTCTTGTAAACTTGGAGAATTTGAAGGTCAATTTAGCTACAAAAATTACTCATTATACTCTTTACTTCTGAATGGACAAAAACTTGTTGTAGAGTTATTTAACGACTTCAGCAAAGTTGTTTTTAAGAAATTATCGATGCTGATTGTAAGCAATTACTCCCAATAAAAATGATAACCAAACATGAAAGAAATTTCGACTATTTTTTTAATAATTTAATCCTATATAACTTGTCTGCATAACTTGCACTTTTCTTTCTTATATTTCAATAATTTTTATTAGGATAAGTTTGTCGTTTATTTACGCTGCTGAAGTTCTTATTTACTTATAGAATATCTTTCCAAGATAACACCAATAATAAAAATAATATAAAAATAAAGAGAGCTGACTAAATCTTATTAACTATATATAAAATAATACAATGAAAGTAAAAAGTGTAATCAAGAATGAAGAAAGAAAAAACTAGAAGCCAAAAAAGAGGAAAAGTGGAGTGCATTCGATTTACTAACCTCAAGATTATTTGTCTTTACAAACTTACAAGAATGAGAAGAAAATTAAAAAGCTAAAACTGTGAAGTTGAAGTAAACTTAGTTTATTTCAAAACAATCCATACAGATATCATGGAAGGATAAACTGATTGATATCCTACATTATTTTTCATTGTTAGTAAAATTATTATTGAATCTCAAGATAAGTTACATAGAAATCCTATTTCACCATGAGATATGTTAGGGCTTTAGTTTCATGCACTGTTAAAAACATACGTAGGCCTATGAATATAGCTAGAATGAATAAAAACTATGAAAATAATGCATACAATATTAATTCCATAAACACTTAATTTTATTTACAAAACTTGTCGTAGACTGGTGTGCCTCAAATGACAAAGTATAAACAACAAAATGTATTAATTTTAAATAACAAAAGAATATCATAAACATGCAACAACTAATCTATACTTATACAAATAAGTTACCTTACAATCTTACAAAAAAAAATAACAAACTCTTTATGTAGCAATAATATTAAATTTTGCCAAATAATTTTGACAGAGGATAGGCATAAAAATATTACATCGTGAGAGGGAATAAAATGATAATTAACGTTATGTGATTATTGTCACAATTCAAACTAAATATGAAAAAAGTGATTTTTACTCGTTAATTGAACTATGTTTTGATTATAGTTCTCCGGGCTGTATCCTCTACGGCAGCATCAATTTGTAAATCATTTTATCTTTATAGTATATGTATATGTTCATTAAACCGTTATATTTGACATTTACGTATCTTTTTAATTAGTTCATTTTACGACGCTTTATCAACTGCGATGGTTATCTAGTGTCTGAGTGAAATGAAGTTGACAGTGCCAGTGAAATGAGCGCCGAAAGTTGCCTAGCATTTGCTCTTAATTTGTTAAGGAAAAACTCGGGGAAAACTCAACCAGGTAACTTATCCCAACCATGATTTACCGGCATTGCATACACGTGTGATCTGATCACTTACTTTAGACAAGTTAAGATGGAAAGGATTATAATCTATAACTGCTATCCGAAGTTTCAGAAACACTTATCGAAAAAATACTGCTATCTAATAGATAGACTATCTGACGCTTCAGAAATCAGCCATCAGTGAGAGCTAGATCGAAGTTTCCCTGAAGGATTATCTCTAATTCTCCTTTAAGTTAGGAAAATCTTAAAAAACCTAAAACAAATAATTAGCTCCAACATTATTCAAGCACCATCTCATCTCGAAAAATCCTGATTGTTATTCTGGTCCACGGCTATGGCCTTCTATTAAGCGACAATTCAGTTCTGATAAGAAACTCATACAGAACAATCACTTTAAAACGACCTTTGAATAATTGCAAAAAGCTGCTTACACAAAGAAGTTGCAATATAAAATAAGATCCAAATATAAAATTGTGAGTCAGGAAAACTATTCATAAAACGAGTCTACAACCTGCACTTCATTAGCTTTTTTCTTTGATAACCTATTGAAATACTCGTATTTCTTATGGTTCTTCATGACCCCTATATTTTCCTCAATACCTATGTCTGAGCATTTTGCTAGGGCGCTTGGCTATCACAATACACGTGCTTCATATGACTTAATGATTCCTAAATTTTCCTCAGTCCGTAGGTCTAAGGCTATCTGTAACAGTTAGCACTTCTGGACGCGAAACCAGGTGGCCCGGGCTCGAATCCCAGTCTGAGCAAGTCACCTGGTTGAGGATTTTCCAGGGTTTTCACTCAACCCAATATGGGCAAATGCTGGGTAACTATTGGTGCTGGACATCGGACACATTTCACCGGCATTATCACCTTCATTCCATTCAGACGCTAAATAACCTGAGGTGTTGATACAGCGACGTAAAATAGCCTACTAAAAATTTGTCGGAAGGTACGTACTTCACACGATGTAGTCAATTTCCGCAAATATATTTTCTCACTTCATTGGTATATAATTACGCAAGCATTAGTTCTAGCGGTGTCGTATAAATGCGCAAATTGCTACTGCCCTTCCAACCACCAGTCCTTTCCAAAGATGATATTTTTCTCCCCTACGGGGTCACTGCCTCACAAGAAGAAGAATGCTTCGTAAAAGACCTCAAGCTAGATCTCTCGAAGCAGAACCTTTCAGCGATTATCTACGGGTAGTTGAGTGTTACATCGACAATGATGCAAAATTGCCCCGATGGCGTGGGCGTCAGAATCTTTCTGTTCTGAAATAGTAAATGCTTGTGAAGCATTCCACCCCCAGTTAAAAAATAATCCACTAGCTCTCAGCCACAAATTTTTATATAAATATATATATTTTTAATTTTGAGAAATGCAAGTGATTACCTTTCAAGAAAGCGTAATATTTTAGTAAATAAAAGCAAAATATATGATACTTGAAACACATTCGTAAGAAATAAAAAACAAAAAAATTTTGAGACTTTAATACATCTTTTCCCACTTAAAACACCAATAAAAGAGATGGATATAATTTAAAATATGTACACCGAAAAGAAATAAATGTGCCTACGTTTGATAGTGTAGATCTTGCAATTTATGTAACAATGGTTGTCACTTATTTCTCTTTGGCGTATATACTGTATTTTAAGTTATAGCCATTTCTTTTGAGCGGGATCCAGTAGCTATACGAGTACATTAAACGAGTTTCAAATCACTACCCAAATCACCACTTAACAACATATTTTGTAACAAAGATGATCATTGCTATACCATTGAATATTTTATTTTATGAAAATCGACTAATTTTTGAACCGCAAAGACAGTGCCGTGGTATTATACTGTTAGTCTAAACTCTAACCAAAGGACGAAGTTTTATTTTGAAGTGTGAAGAGAATTTTTTTTTTTTTTTTTTGAAAATATGAGTAATATGAGTTCAACACCTTACACTTGGGCTAATTTTAATATTAGTTAATGAAAATCATGTTTATATGATGGATAGTAGTCATACTACCACAAATTTCTTCTTAATCTCAATCCTTGGACAGTAGTAATAAAGGTTATCGTTCATGAAACTCACGCTAAAAAAAAGTTTTCTTGACGAAGTAGAAATGTTTTTCTCCCGACATTCCTCATCCCTCCACATATTGTATAAATTACAAAGATCGTAAACAAAAATTGTACTTTGAAAAACGTAGGCCTATAATATGTCTTTCACGTGTTAAATTTTATGTTACCTTTTTAACATGTTTCGGCCTGCTATCGGCCATCATCAGAACTGTTTTTTGCTGGTCTTGGTGCCTTTTGTTTTGTTTCCTGTGGGGATGTGTTTTTGTAATGTAATGTGGAGTCAAAGAGTGTGTGTGTGTGTTCTGAAATTGAGTTGTGTGTTGAGAATTTCATTTGGATGTGTTTTTGTGTGTTTGTATATTTCGTATTTTTCTAGTGTGTTTAGTTTCTGGCTTTCCGGTTAGATGTGTAAAACTTCCATGTTTGTGTTGATGTCTCTGTAGGTGTGGTTAGCATTTGTGATGTGTTCTGCATATGTGGAGGTGTTTTGTAATTTTGTTATGGCTGTGATGTGTTCTTTGTTACGTGTTTGAAATGATCTGCCTGTCTGTCCTATGTAGAAGTTGTTGCAGGTGTTACATTTGAGTTTGTATACGTCTGTGTGGTTCTATTTGTTTGTTTGTGTTGTATGTGTGTTGAGATGTTTTTGTAAAGTATTATTTGTTCTGTATGCAATGTTGTAATTTAATTTCTTGAATGAGATTGCAATCTTGTGTGTTTTTGTTTTCGTATGTTAGTGTGATGTATTTTTTGTGTTCTTGTGTTTGTGTTGTGTTCTTATGTTTTTTGTGATTATGTTTTGTCTTTCGTATTATGTTGTCTATTATGTTGGAGTTGTATCCAGTTTCTTGTGCTTTGTATATGACAGTGTTTAGCTCTTCTTTGTAATCCTGTTGGTTCATTGATATGTTGAGTAGTCTGTGTACCATTGTTCGGAATGCAGCTTGTTTGTGTTGTGTTGGGTGATTGGATGTGTTGTGTATGTGTGTTGTTGTTGTTGTGGGTTTTCTGTAGACTTTGAATATGTGTTTGTGCCGAATTTTGTTATTGTGATGTCTAGAAAGTTTATGGATTTTCTAAAGTGACATAGTGTTAAAAGTTGTGTAATCAAGATGTAAAGATTCTACCTTGAATAACATCTGCTATAAGTCTTTTTGGATTTTTTTTTCATGTCCCGTGGCCTTGATGGTGATGATATTTGGTTTCACAAAATTATGTAAGAAAATGGAAATAACAGTAAAATGAATTATTACAGAGCTACATAGGCCTATGTTACTTGTCTAAAGCGTCAAGCCTTAAAGTAACGAGTTCTTAAGAAGAAAGAAATTTTCTCATGAAATTTCGACCAGTGTATCGGACTAGTGTTCACCCAGCATCGTGATGAATTTGGGGCGCTACAGTAATTAGCAAAATCCGGTTTCGAAGGCCTGCAATAACGGCTGGAGGATCATCGTGCCTGAGCACACGTTACTTTCGTACTGGTTGGACGATTGTTAACCTCTGCTGAGACATGTGAATTTGAAGCCAGCAGTCTACCTTGGCTTGGCTGTCTATGGGCTGTTGCACCAGGATTTAATTTTATATAGTTATTTAATTTCTGCCATTTACCTCAATGGTGAAGGCCTAATCACAGTTCAGTTGGTAAGCTGTTTACACTCGAAAAACCTCGAAGACATACCGAGAAATTTTTGGTGCCCAAAGCTGCTGCTGGAAGGAATTTCTCAGAATACTTTCGTTACTCCATTACAACCACACCAAGTAGTCTCTCTACTTTCAAATGATGAGCTTTAAATAAATTACATTACCGTTCATTTATATAATACTGTGTACAGAATTTTTCGTGCCATAGATCACATTTTTGCCCTTAAAATGTCTGCTTAAAACTCATTTACGTTTATGGTTCGAAAATCCATAATACTGCCATTAAGACTGCTAAAGAAACTGGACTGTTAACACTGGCTTAGTGGATGACGCTAATGATATTTAAGCAGTGGGAAAAGAGAAGTGCAGTACTTTATATCCTTTCTGCATTTGTTTAGTTTATGTTGAAGCTTCCCTTAAAACTATTCTCACAGATATTCACAAATGGATACAATAAAATTAGCTGTCCATACTAAGTTAATTTACCATCCTCTGTGAATCGTTACCCTGTCACGTGACAAGAGGTAACGTGGACTAAACGCGCTGCACAGGGAACGTCTACCTGAAAGCCAGATTTGCATAGTTTTAGGGAAGGTTTCTACATGAGTGCATTAGCAGCTCTCTTGTTGGTAGTATTGTGCGTAGAAATGAGTTGTGAATAGTACAATGCAGTGAATCTATACACAGTGTATCCTGTGCAAGTAAGATTAAAAGCTGTAAATGCCAAGAACATGTTAATAAGACTGCAGAATAACTACATTTTGGACCACCATCAACTGAAAAGAAAATTATATTTGAAAACAAGAAGTTCAGCTGCTAAAAGTAAATATATATATATATATATATATATATATATATATATATAAAATTCATATTGAGGAGAAAGATTCGCTTCGGCGCCTGGGATCTAACCCCGATGTCTTGGTTTTACGTACCAAGAGCTCTGACTACTGAGCTACGCCGAATTCAATCCGCAGCACCGGATCGAACTCTCCTCCTTCAGTGTTTCCCTTTGTGGCCGGACCTCAAGTTAGGCATATACGTTGACGTTTTATGTCCAAGTCAACTGCCATTATACAAGGGGCGCACTCAACTGAGTGACTGTTTGGCCGGGATTCCGCAGTTAAGTGCACAGTAATCTGTACGGAAATATGCACTGCTAGCTATGAGAATATTAAAGATTTTATTAATTTGTCCTACAGAATAATATCTGTAATATTGACAATTAATGTTGGGGAGAAAAATTCGCTACGGCGCAGGGGATCGAACCCGAGTCTCTCGGTTACTGTAGGACAAATTAATAAAAGCTTTAATAAATAAAATATATATATACACATACATATACATATACATATATATATATATAATCTTAAAATTAAGATGAGTGTTACAGTACAAAAAAAACACGTTAGGGTACTGTAGGGTATTTGATGTTTGCTTGGAAAATGACATCCATTATAAACATACTGTTATTAATTTAGCTAATACTTACGCCTATTAGGCTGTATTTATCTGTTCCTTTCTATTATTTTTTTCTGTAATATGTCTTATGTTTTGTAAGCCCTATATGTATATGTATATATATATATATATATATATATATATATATATATATATATATAAAATACACAGTTTATGTGTTACCTTTTTTATTATGCTAGATTACAGTAATGTACTTAATTTTCTTTCTTTTTGTATTTATGTGTAGTTGTCTGTTTGTTTTTTATTTTTGTCCTTGGATTTGTTTACTACACCGCTGATTATTTCAGGATTGTATCTGACTTCTTTGGCTATGTATTTATAGTATTCAATTCACAGTTGCAAACGTTTTCATAAATTAGCGTATCCTTAAATGTAGGTTTGTGGAGTTTTAAAATTTTAGAATACAGACCAAGCTTATTTTATGTTCAAACTTAAATTTTAATTAAGTATAATGATTTTTAGTAGGTTATTTTACGACGCTGTATCAACATCTCAAGTTTATTTAGCATTTGAATGAAGTTAAGGTGATAATGCCGGTGAAATGAGTCCGGGATCCAACACCGATAGTTACCCAGCATTTACTCATATTGGGTTGAGGGAAAATCAAAACCGGGATTCCAACCCGGGCCACCTGGTTTTGCAGCCAGACGCGCTAGCCGTTACTCCACTGGTGTGGACTCTATAATGATTGTAAACGTTTAACCCTAATATGCCTTCGGATGAAATAGGGTTTGTACTTGTTAGATAATAATAATAATAATAATAATAATAATAATAATAATAATAATAATAATAATAGGTAACAATAATAATAATAATAATTGTAGCTTCTATAGTGTCCTAACTCACCTTCTTCTAGAGTGTCATTTTCGCCAAAACTTTCGTCCAGTTCGCTGATGAATTTTGGTACACTAAACTGAAGAGTATGGCTCTTGAGGAATCTGGAGACTCGGTCGAGCAGGAAGTCGTCCAAAGCTTCCTGTCTTTTTTCAGGATCCACTGGTAGACTTTCTTCATTGACGTCCTCCGATAGCTCTTTCATCTGACGACTTCCTTCCTCGTCGTCCTTCTTCACCAGCGCCATGCCATCCACGATGGGGATATTCTTCACTTTGAGCGCCCGGTCGGCAAATTTCAGCGCCTTCAACTTGAGACATGAAAGCAAATCTTCTTGTTGTTCACATTGCTGGTAAGTCCTGTACAACACTTTAATTCCAGAAGCGAATCCAAACTCGGAACTGTCCGCTGCTTTAGCACTTGTAGAACTTGAAGGCAGAGATGACGTCGCACACAGGAGACACTGAACAGCGAAAACAATTAACACTGCCACAACTACAGAAGGCCTCGAAATCATCTTCTACTAGGATTGCCACTGACTGTCTAAATTTGATGTTGTGCCAATGCACAATACGAATGAACTGATATCCTTCAACATGGGCACCTAGGTTTTATTACTACCTGAAATTGAACTGAACTTGAAGTGGGGGTGGAGAGAGGGAAAACAACTGAAGGTTTTGGAGCGTGCAATGAGAAACAAATTATCCTTATTTCTGTAGTAACGAAACGCCAGCCTGCACAGACGTTCCAGATTGCGGGGCAAGGAGGGTGATGGTTACCGCGGACAACCTGGGCAGGAACGATTAAATTAGCTTCCATAACACACCTTTACCTCGATACAATAATTGTTACACGCTTCATGTCTTGTGTTGTGACTAAGTTTCGGTGACATATGGTTATTAAAAGCAAGCCGAATAAGATAAAATATTTGTCACTCGGTTCTTCCCGTTGCTTTGTTACGGTTTGTTGGCAAAAATAATCCAGACAGTTTTCAAGCGAAACAAAGTGCAGTAGGTCTTATGTTTGCGTAAGTCGTCACCCAGTAGGAAGTTTGAAATTGCTGACATATCTGATTTGTCCTTGAAGACACTAATTGCTTAGCACGTGTCATCTTGCCTACATTATATTTCAGCCAAGCGATACGGCTTCCGGCTACTAATCTAGAGGTTTCGCGTACAATCTCTGCAGATATCACATTTATTTATTTATTTATTTATTTATTTATTTATTTATTTATTTATTTATTTATTTATTTATTTATTTATTTATTTATTTACTTATTTACTTATTTATTCATTTATTTATTTATTTATTGAATTGATTTATTTATTTTTACTGTGAGAGTTAAGGTCGCAAGTCCTTTTCTTCCACTTAACCACTGTAAAAGTACATACCAAATATAAATAACAACAGAGAAAACAGTGAAATAATAATAATAATAATAATAATAATAATAATAATAATAATAATAATAATAATACTTACATAAGCCCGACATCGGTCCCTATCCTGTGCAAGATTAATCCAGTCTCTATCATCATATCCTACCTCCCTCAAATCTATTTTAATATTATCCTCCCATCTACGTCTCGGCCTCACTAAAGGTATTTTTCCCTCCGGTCTCCCAACTAACACTCTATATGAATTTCTGGATTCGCCCATACGTGCTACATGCCCTGCCCATCTCAAACGTCTGGATTTTAAGTTCCTAATTATGTCAGGTGAAGAATACAATGCGTGCAGTTCTGTGTTGTGTAACTTTCTCCATTCTCCTGTAACTTCATCCCTCTTAGCCCCAAATATTTTCCTAAGCACCTTATTCTCAAACACCCTTAACCTATGTTCCTCTCTCAGAGTGAGAGTCCAAGTTTCACAACCATACAGAAGAACCGGTAATATTACTGTTTTATAAATTCTAACTTTCAGATTTTTGGACAGCAGACTGGATGATAAGAGCTTCTCAACCGAATAATAACAGGCATTTCCCATATTTATTCTGCGTTTAATTTCCTCCCGAGTGTCATTTATATTTGTTACTGTTGCTCCAAGATATTTGAGTTTTTCCACCTCTTCGAAGGATAAATCTCCAATTTTTATATTTCCATTTCGTACAATATTCTGGTCACGAGACATAATCATACACTTTGTCTTTTCGGGATTTACTTGCAAACCGATCGCTTTACTTAATAATATTAATAATAATAATAATAATAATAATAATAATAATAATGATAATAATAATAACGCAGAATAACAATAATTATAACAGTAGGAACGAAATGAAGATAAGTTAGTCATACTCGTATGTAATTCTAAGAGTTAAATAATCACAATTTCGTGTTAAATAAGATAATTTGAACCAAAGGAATGATTGACATAATGAAGGAAAATTGATATGATAAAATAAAAATCATCTTCTACAAAAATTATATTTTATGAAAGATAATATTCTAGGAACGAAAAGCAGTCTATTCGACAATTGACTTTTGAAAGTAATCAATGTAGCATGCTTTGCAGTAAAAACAACGATTTGAATATTGACTCTATCTTTCAGACGAACAAAAAATGGGATGAGAAGGGATCACCTATTAACTGAAGTCGTTACAAACAACTATAACTGTTCACTGGCCAACGACAGGAGAATGCGGAGTTATATAAGGAAAGAACTGAAATTGTAATTGAAAGTGCCAAGGTAAAAGTATATGAATACAAATAACAAAGCAGGAAAATGAACATAATAGATATAGGATATGGAAATAGAGCATTATGGAAAAAAACGCCAATTTATTTGAGCAATGACAAATCTAGGACAGTGTAAATCAGTTTAAAAATGTGTGTGTGCCAAGGAAAATATGAATATCACAGCAAGAGTATTAATAATAGTTTATAAGAAATAGAATAGTTTTGTTCTTCTAATTATAGCGAGTTGAAATAAATTAGAAGCAAATTTAGATTCATAATTTAACTTTGCGACGTCTTACTCGATAACAAAAGAGAAACTCTACAATTGATTACATTTTATTAACAACGTTAAGTTTAGATTCAGAATTTAACTTGGAGAGACTTTACTCGATAACAGAACAGAAACTTTATTGACTACATTTATTAACACTGTCAAGTTTAGATTCAGAATTTAACTTGGAGAGACTTTACTCGATAACAGAGCAGAAACTCTATTGACTACATTTATTAACACTATCAAGTTTAGATTAAGAATTTAACTTGGAGAGACTTTACTCGATAACAGAACAGAAACTCTATTGACTACATTTATTAACACTGTCAAGTTTAGATTCAGAATTTAACTTGGAGAGGCTTTACTCGAAAACAGAACAGAAACTCTATTGACTACATTTATTAACAATGTCAAGTTTAGATTCAGAATTTAACTTGGAGAGGCTTTACTCGATAACAGAACAGAAACTCTATTTACTACATTTATTAACAATGTCAAGTTTAGATTCAGAATTTAACATGGAGAGGCTTTACTCGAAAACAGAACAGAAACTCTATTGACTACATTTATTAACACTGTCAAGTTCAGATTCAGAATTTAACTTGGAGAGGCTTTACTCGAAAACAGAACAGAAACTCTATTGACTACATTTATTAACAATGTCAAGTTTAGATTCAGAATTTAACTTGGAGAGGCTTTACTCGAAAACAGAACAGAAACTCTATTGACTACATTTATTAACAATGTCAAGTTTAGATTCAGAATTTAACTTGGAGAGGCTTTACTCGAAAACAGAACAGAAACTCTATTGACTATATTTATTAGGAATGTCAAGTTTAGATTCAGAATTTAACTTGGAGAGGCTTTACTCGATAACAGAACAGAAACTCTATTTACTACATTTATTAACAATGTCAAGTTTAGATTCAGAATTTAACTTGGAGAGTTGTTACTCGATAACAGGACAAAAACTCTACCGATTGCATTTATTAACAATGTCCTGGAATAAATAACTAACCCTTAATTTAGGTAAGTAATCAGTAGTTTCTGGCCCATACCATTCAAGCATTAAGTATCCAGGTTAAATTAGAGCATTGCACTACTATGCATTACACTGTATTTGCAGTTCTTGATTTTATTTATAGTTCAAGTGAGCCAAATACATAAATGTCACATTTAAACAGAGCGTGAGAATGAGGATGTATTTTTTACTCATTGACTCTAGAATGATATTAAATTAGCACTCAATGTAAAAAGAGCGAACTTACTTCGTTGAACAACAAATTGCAAAGTGTGCTCATTTGTTAGCAACTTTTTGTAAGAAGTTAGAATCATTTAACTTCATTTAAGGTCCGTAACACAATTAGGAATGTGTAGTTAAAAATGACAATTTCTAATAATAATTCTGTGGTGTTCCGGTAAAGGGGTATAAGTCATTTTTTTGTCCAGGTGGAATTTTGTTCTCCAGATGAACACACAAGTTAAATTATTATACACGTGGGTGTGCAAAAATCAAAGAATACTAGCAGTTGATGTGTTTTATTTGTGTAGAAAATTATTTGTAATAAGAGTTCAAAGTTTAATTTTTATTTATCTCCGAACTCATTTTTATGACTTATCTCCCTTTACCCAAACACCACAGAATTGGTAATTTTGTTGTTGTTGTTGTTTTCTAATACCAGGCGTTTGACAATAAAGTCATTTGACCTCTTGCACTCCAATATTTTTCAAAGATATTATCATGGCCAGCCACTGAAGCACAGATTTTGAGGTGTTCCGAATCCATTTCTTGGTTTGAGTTGCACAATGGGCAGTTAGGGGACTGATATATTCCAATTCTATGCAGGTGTTTGGCCAAACAATCATGGCCTGTTGCCAATCTAAATGCAGCTACAGACGATTTTCGTGGTAAATCGGGAATTAACCGTGGATTATGATGCAGGGAGTTCCATTTTTTCCCTTGAGATTGTGTTATCAAATTTTGTTTGTTGAAGTTTAAGTATGTATATTTAATAAATCTCTTCACAGAGTAATATGTAGATTTAGTAACAGGTCTGTAAGCAGCAGTGCTGCCCTTCTTTGCTAAAGCATCCGCATTCTCGTTTCCCAGGATTCCACAATGGGATGGTATCCATTGGAATACAATTCTTTTATTGAGTGATATTAATTGAGAGAGCATTTTAGTTCCTTTCTTCGACCCCGAAAGCATTAGAGCATTCGAGGCCCAGGGATTCATTTACCTTTCCTTCCTCCTCTTTCTACTTTTCTGTTCCTAGTGCTGACCTGCTATGGCACTAAAATCGTCCTCCAATGGCTTAAGGAAGGAAAGATGGTGATCAACAAGATATCCCAGCTAGGTCCAATGGACCCGTCGACAACAGCAGGTGTGGTCCTCCAGACATTCTGGGGGTTGCGTGTGAATGAAGTAGCCACCGAAAGGTAAAAATTTTGTGTTCACTTAAATCGGCTACAACTTGCCATTTTCACTCCAATATGAAATGAGTACCATTGGTAATTTTGTAACATATTACATCCTGTGCTATGGCACCAGTATAGAGCTGTCCTATATCGTATCAAGCGGTGATATTGTGCCTATGCAAAATCCTTATAAAAATGACAAAGAAACAGGTCGAATGGCCCAACACCTGGATAACTATGAACATGACGATAGTAATATAAATAGAATAAATCTCTAATGAATTAAGTTTCAATTTAATAACTCAAATCTTGTTTACCTATTTAACAATAAGAATGAAGTTTACACCTATGGAGTAACGGTTAGCGCGTCTTGACGCGAAACCAAATGGCCCGCGTTCAAATTCCGGTCGGGGCAGGTTACCTGTTTGAGGTTTTTCCGAGTTTTTCCCTCAACCTAATATGAGAAAATGCTGGGTAACTATCAGTGCTGGATTCCGGACTCATTTCACTGGCATTATCACCTTCATTTCATTCAGACGCTAAATTACCTGAGACAGTGATACAGTGTCGTAAAATAACCAACTAAGGAAAAAAATAAGAATGAATGGAATTTTGCTTTAATGATTAGTGAATAAATTTCTAATGTAAAAGCGTTGATTTAGTCACAAGGATGAATAAAATTTTGCAAACATTCAACTCGTTGTTCATAGAATAGCCTATATCTTGATTCACTGTAGGCCTACCAGAAATAATTATTCCGCTACTGAAATATATATATGTATATATCTGGTTGAGGTTCTGGCTGATATATACATACATTCGACAAAATATAGACTATTACTCATTAATAGCCAATATACATGATCATGAAATTAGAAATAGTGAACAAATTAATATTCCATACTGTAGATTACATAAAACTAGTACAAATTTTTCTGTCATGGGGATGAAATTATATAATAAGCTTCCCAGTCAATATTATAAGTTGCCAACCAATAGTTTCAAAGCTAGATTTTATAATTGGCTTTTAATTAATCCTTTCTACTCTGTAGATGAGTTTCTTAACATAAATTCATACGAAATTGTTTTTTTTTTAATAAATAAAGTTATTTACATTTAGTTACAATTATTACATTAAGAGTGAAGTGTTTTCATTAATTTTAGAGTTTCAAAATGTTTTGTGTTTTCATTCTAATTAAACTTTACTGTTTTCAATTATATGTGTATTTTCAAATGTATGTTTTCTTTTTCCTTAAACGCAGAATAAATGTGGGAAATGCGTGTTATTATTCCGTTGAGAAGCTTTTGCCATCTAGTCTTCTGTCAAAAAATCTGAAAGTTAGAATTTATAAAACAGTTATATTACCGGTTGTTCTGTATGGTTCTGAAACTTGGACTCTCACTTTGAGAGAGAAACAGAGATTAAGGGTGTTTGAGAATAAGTTCTTAGGAAAATATTTGGGGCTAAGAGGGATGAAGTTACAGGAGAATGGAGAAAGTTACACAACGCAGAGCTGCACGCATTGTATACTTCACCTGACATAATTAGGAACATAAAATCCAGAAGTTTGAGATGGGCAGGACATGTAGCACGTATGGGCGATTCCAGAAATGCATATAGAGTGTTAGTTGGGAGGCCGGAGGGAAAAATACCTTTGGGGAGGCCGAGACGTAGGTGGGAGGATAATATTAAAATGGATTTGAGGGAGGTGGGATATGATGGTAGAGACTGGATTAATCTTGCTCCGGATAGGGACCAATGGCGGGCTTATGTGAGAGCGGCAATGAACCTCCGGGTTCTTTAAAAGCCAGTAAGTAAGTAAGTATGTTTATTTTCCTCCCTTCTCTATTGTGATGAAGCCTATCACTGTATGTTTAACCCTTCGTTACTCGCGTTAAATTCCGTAACACCAGTACTCGCCTGGATTACAATGGTAATCCACATTTGTTTTTGTTTGCAGACATGGTTTAAACATTGCAATTAGATTTAAATGTTAAGAAATATATTGTTTTCAGTTATTACAGTAATGAGAATGGATATGTTACGCATAACGGAACGTATTAAATATAAATATTGATAATGAAATATATTATAGTACACAAATTGCATTCAAGTGACATGTTTACATAATGTTTCCACGCAGGACGTGTCTATGAGTCATAATTTATTGTTGCACCATAGTTATGAGTTAGTTCACTATCATCATAATTATGTAGGTTATCTAGAATTGTTGCCCATTCGCTGTTTGAAGGTCACCTGATCTCTTGATGTAAACTCTCCCACAGGAAACGCAAGTTCACTACTGCTGACCTTTGTTACGTCATATTTGATAACTAAATACCTCACTCAGGGGTGTAGCAATGAAAAAATTCAGGGATGTAACAATCATTCACACTTCACATATAATATTTTACAGATGTTTTTGCAGTTCAGATTTAACGCACATGATAGCCTAATCTACATCTGATTCAATTATCTAAGTAGGCCTACGCATTTCTTCCGTACAGTTCAAACAAATTACATGTTTAGTAAGTCAAAGAAAATAGAGGCCAGCGTCGTGAATTTCTGCTTACATCATAGGCTGAGCATAACTGTTCCAGGACATTCACAGCACATTTAGTTCTATTATAAAATGATATTATTTCATGTTTCTAGCTGCCTCCCGTTTCCTCATCCATTGCCTTATCATAATGCATGGTTGATAATGCTAACAGTGTTTTTTTTCTTTGGTACATACGAAAGAATTGTGCAGCGTTCATTGAATCCAAACAATGTACTGTTAACTTGCCTGTCTTAGTAGTTGTGAAATGAGGAGGGATTTCTCTTTTGTTTTCTTTCCATGTTCCTACAAGTGTAATTTTGTCATTTTCTAGAAGATCTAAACACAGAGGTATGCTCATGAAACAGTTATCGGTGGTCACATTTCTTCCTGTTCCTTTGATGGGATGAACCATCCTCTTCACCACTGCATGTGCACTGTTACTTCGGTGAAATGGACAGTCTGGTTGAATACCAGCATAAATTTCCAAGTTATGAGTGTAATATGTTTTCACAGCCACCTTAGCAAAAATTTTGATCCAACATTTTGTTGGTTTAGTAGGTATATACTCTTCATGGGACATCGTCCTCTGAATGCAACCAACTGCTCGTCTATAGTTACATATTCGCTTGGACTACAGCACTTTTGTGAGTTATGAACAAATAACTCTAATACTTCACGTATAGCAGCCAATTCATAAATTTCTTTCCTTTCCTTTTGTCATAAATGTTATCAAAGAGTAGACATCGTAACAAAAATTAGAATCTATTGTAGGTCATTGTCAGGGAAATTGACTCTATTCCTGTGCCATTTTTATCCCATAGTTCTCTTACGTTCAGTCTTCCCGATTTCAAGGCGCCAGCAAAATACAAAATACCCAAGAGTGCCTCAATTTCTACGTCATTTGTTAATTTGCAATCTCTGTCACGTCTGTAATTACGCTTCACTTTTTCAATACAAATATTAGTACCCTTACAATTACATTGATTATTGTCTGATCAATAAAGCAGTCAAAACTCTCTGTGTGGGTCCGCGCAATTCTTGCAGCCCTTTTAGGGCTCGATAAATGAATCACTATATTTTGTGCTCGTCTTCTCCCTCGTTGAGCTACTGGTTCTTCCTGCCAAATTGTAGTCTTTTTTCTATCCATATAGCAGTTTCCATCATTTATAGACATTAGTCTTTCATCATCACCACCACCATCATCATCATCATCATCATCATCATCATCATCATCATTGTCTTGTTCTGAATTAGAATCGTGAACTTCATTCTAAAGATCTCCCCTGTTGCTTTCATCATCACTTTCATTTTCAATGCCATCATCCATATCTTCATCCAGCCATTTGCAAATGTTGTTTGTAGTTTCCGTACCCATTGGAGCAAACTGCGAAGAGGATGGAACGATGTCACACATTTTTTCATAAACTTACTGCATTGCATCACTTATAACCATATTAAAAACTATTTCACTTACCTGAACAAAAAACTGACGTCAGTACTCGCGTGGATTACAATGGTAATCCACTCGGAAAAATTGTGCATCACTTTATAAAACTTCGTATAACTTTTCAAAGGGTTGCGACAAATACGTCTAAACACCAGTAATGCCTCACTTAGACTGTGACGAGAAATTGCATTGACGCTTTGTAATCCACGCGAGTACTGAAGGGTTAATGGCTTAATAAATTGAATTGAATTGAATAGTGTCAATTTGTTCATTGAAATAATAGTAGAAATGCAACAAAGAAGATGATGCAAATCTAGTCTTTCAGGTGAAGCTGCCTGTAAAGCAGATTTGAACAATTTCAAGGGAAAAATTGTTCCGGGGCCGGGTATCGATCCCGGGACCTCTGGTTGAACGTACCAGCGCTCTACCACTGAGCTACCCGGGAACTCCACCCGACACCGTCTCAACTTTTCCCTTTATATCCACACAACTCGCGTGGGCTGACGAAACGCCAGAGACCCACAACGAGTGCACACAATCTCTGTGTGACTTGAAATTGTGGTTTTCTGTTAACGAACACAGTAACGTATATATTATGCAAATCTAGTCTTTCAGGTGAAGCTCCCTGTAAAGCAGATTTGAACAATTTCAAGGGAAAATTTCAAAGTTGAGACGGTGTCGGGTGGAGTTCCCGGGTAGCTCAGTGGTAGAGTGCTGGTACGTTCAACCAGAGGTCCCGGGATCGATACCCGGCCCCGGAACAATTTTTCCCTTGAAAGTGTTCAAAGAAGATGATGTTCCCAACACTTAATTTCACTGTAAGTAATGTAAATTATATAAATATGTTGCATTACTGTAATGTACAGACGATACAAACGATGTAAATGTGAAACGCTTCGAATTAAATACGAGCAATTTTACAACAACATTAAAACTGATTACAAAAACAAAATTTTGCAGGCTAAAACTAAGGCATGGAAGGAGTTCTGCTCATCGCAAAGTCCACAAAACCCATGGGGGATAATTTATAAAATGTGTCGAAAACCCGAGAACTTCAACAGATCTCTCAATACTATCCAAACCGACAACGGGTTTACCTCTAATACATACGAAACAGCTAGTGTCCTAATCAATAAATTCTTTCCTGATGATTCTATAGACACGGATGTGCACAAGCGTACCAGACTTGAATCCGAGCTGTCACCTGACACGGAAGATGAACCACAATTCACAGCAGAAGAGGTAGAGAGGGCAATAAAAAAATTGAATGATAAAAAAGCACCAGGGATTGATGCAATCTCTGCCAATATAATTAAAAATGTACATACGAGCTGTGCCGATCTCTTTGTGAGTATTTTCAATAAATGTATGTCATTGCAAGTCTTTCCTGACTGCTGGAAAATCGCAAATGTTAAAATAATACCAAAACCGCACTGTCATAACCGAACAGCAAACGCCTATCGGCCTATCTGTCTGCTACCTGTTATGGGAAAACTCTTGGAGAAACTTATTATAGATAGAATTATGTATAACTTGTATAATACAAATATGTTAAAAGGGAATCAATATGGGTTCACACCGCAAAAATCCACAGAAGATGCAGTGCTTCATGTTGTGAACTGGGCAAATCAAACTCTAAGACGTCGGCAGTTCGGATTACTCATATCACTGGACATTTCGGGGGCATTTGACAACGCTTGGTGGCCTAAAATTATGTCTCAACTGAAGAAAAAAGGTTGTCCTAGAAACCTATATAACCTAGTCAAAAATTACTTTAGCAATCGCAAAGTACAACTCACGATAGGAACTACTACTCTAATGAAAGACGTTAATAAAGGATGTCCCCAGGGTTCCTGCTGTAGTCCAGGGCTTTGGAATATCTTATATGACGACCTGCTACAGATGGATCTGCCAAATGATTGTCAATTAATAGCATATGCTGATGACGCTCTCGTCCTAATAACAGCTGACAATATAAACTGTATTGAAAACAAAGCCAATGAAACGCTGACTTCCATATCCAAGTGGGGAAAAGACAACAAACTACAGTTCAACCCTCTTAAGACAAAAGCCTTGCTGATTACAAGGAAAAGAAATTACGACCTACCACACATACAGATGGACATGAAGGATATCGACATAGTAGAGACACTCTTGTATTTAGGCGTCACTCTCGACAAACGTATGTCTTTTAAGGCACATATTGATTCACTAGTCACTAAATCACACCAGTTTCAATCTGCTTTGCATAGGGCCACCAGACCAACCTGGGGTCTTAGTCCTGATATATTGCGAACAATATATCATGGCGCTTTCGAACCATTGATATTATACTGTGTCTCGGCATTTCAAAATATACTTCACAAAAAGTGGGTTCAAAATAAATTGATACAAATCCAGCGTGGATTCATTCTACGAATCACGAAGGCTTACAGAACCACATCGACAGACGCAGCCCTAGTGATCGCGGGTATACCACCATTGTTTTTAACAGCCATGGCTAAAGCTGAAATCTCTAACGTGAAAAGAAATGGGATATTTATAGAACAAGAATCATATCTTGAGGTGGAAAAAAGATCACATTTCCAATTAACTGGTCATCCGAAAGATTTTCACCGTGCATCAAATACATGTACAGATCGACATGAATACAACATCTATACTGACGGCTCTCGGTTGCAAAAGGAGAACGACGTCACCTTGGTGGGCTGTGCTTTTGTTACCTACTACAACACTACTGAAGTCCACTCTGCCACGTTCCGCCTGGCGCCCATGTGCTCCGTGTTCCAAGCAGAACTCTTTGCCATCTTGCAAGCAGTGAAATGGAGCATTACCAACGGGATTGACTCATGTATTCACAGCGACTCTCAATCTGCCTTACAAACCATTGACGATAAATACAACTTGCATTCTATAGCCGTCGAAACCAGATCCCTAATACTTAAATTTGAAGGTCGTATTTGCTTAATGTGGGTGCGCGGCCACACAGGTACTGAAGGAAACGAAAGAGCGGATACATTAGCGAAGCAAGCGGCCTCAACCAACTCAGAATATAAATATTCCACCTGTCCTATTTCGTACATCAAGCAGAAGATCAAGCACACAACTACACTCAAGTGGAATACATACTGGAACTCTAGTGTTAAAGGCTCTGTGACCAAGAAATTATTCTTTCCCAATGTACAAGACAGACTATGTTGCAGTCAGTTCTCAACCGACTTCTTTTACACCCAATTTATGACCGGCCATGGAAAATTCGGTTCCTACTTCGAAAGATTTAGGATCAAAAGTGCAGAAGAATCTCTGTGCATATGCAAAGAGAATCAGACTGTTGAACATTTGATTTTTCACTGCCCAGTGTTCGAAAGGAAAAGACACTTTTTAAGATATCATATCTCGGATTGCAATTTAAATTACTCCACACCCCTTTACCATTTTCTTAGAAAAAAATGTTGTTACAAACAATTCACAGAGTTTATACACCACATCCACGCAAGACTGTAGCTGTTAATTGTATATAAATTAATGATGTTATAAAATCCTAATGCACTATGTAAAACAAGGTGTCTATCTTTGGGACATAATAATAGTAATGACAACAATAACTATGTTTGTATTATAGATTTTACTATTGTTGAGTATTTGATGACAGGTATATAGTTTGTAACCATAAGTAATTTTGTTTTTATTTTTTCTTTACTATCGCAAACCAACTATATAATAGGTATTTTATTTGTAACTACGCCAATTATGTGCATTATCTCATTAATATTGCTTAAAATTATGTATAAGATCACAAATTAATGTAATAATCTTGCAATTTCTCTACACCTTCGATTATAATTTCTAATTTTATTTCATTTTGTTTTAACTGAAAGTAATTATTGCATAACGTATTAGTATTGTTTACTGTCTCTTAATTAGTGCATTTATATTGTAACTATGATTCACACCTACTATTAATTCCTTAAAATTGTGTATTATCACAACATATTGTATTTCACATGTAACAAACTACAACCCTAATATACCAAAGGTAAAATAGGGTTTCAATATTTGGATAACAATAATAATAATAATAATATACTGTAATGTACACATTGTAATATGTTAATTTGTGTGATTAATGTGCTTATATAAGGCAATGTCTAGATAAGTTATTATACATAATTATATTTGGTAAGGTAATCACCATATATATATATATATATATATATATATATATATATATATATATATATATATATATATATATATATATATCTCCTGGTTTTATACAGTGTAATGTAAAATTCACCTGTCAACTAAAATGTATTAAAAAAAAGACGTGTGTGGTCCAGGTGACACTAATGTTCAAAAGGAACTTCTAGTAGTGCTGCATGCATATGTTTTGTGTGTGTGTGTTTGTCTGTCTATGTTGAGTCATACAGTTAAAAAAAAAAGTGAGCGTCGCAGAAGCTTCTGGTTTTGATTCTTTCGGAATGTATAATATTATTTACTGCTATAGATATTCCAGAATAATTATTGATTAGTGTTGTTAAATTATATAGAAGTGCATGTAAAAAATTGCATCTACTAGCAGGGAGTATTTCTCACTTGACGATATGTGTTAGAGGAACAACAATTTTTTGAATACATCTGAAGTTTGCTAAAACACTTAGGCCTAAACAGTAAAAAGTGCTAAGAAGGAACTGAAATTATACCATAGCAATAACAAAGCATTATATTTAGAGGACCTTGTTGAAAAATGACTTATACATCAGCATGGGATGGAAGTCAAAGTACAGTTCTCATCCCGTGTGCCTGGCTGTTGTGGACGTGAGGTGTGGCTGCCTTTCTCGCAGGACGAGGTGCGGTAAAAGCGGCCGCGAACAGGTGTCTTACTGGGCGTCGCTGGGTTCAAGACTCCATTCATCGCTGACCTAATAACGGGGGGAAAGGGTTACAATGATGCGGGCTGTCAGTTGTTTTCTCTTCTGCTTTCAGCATTCATTCATGTCCTTGCCACGAGTTTCATTTCTTCATTCATTGCAATTATCATTTTCGTCTCCTGTCTATCTATATTCATGGTAACCCAGAGCAACTCATCAACATAAAAAAGGTAACGATTATCACGAAGATTATTCATACTCTCTCATTATACGTTTGAGTGTCTTGGAAGAATTTACTGATATCTTTTACCATGTTCCAAATTAAATTAGAGTTTATAATTTATTTTTAATAGGGAGAGGACACGCTTTATCACCTACCCTATTCAACATCTACTTGCAGGATTTAGTGAAGAACTATTTTCAGAATATGGGAGGAGTGACAGTAGGAGGAAGAAGAATAAAGTGTATATTTTATTTTAGTTGGTTGTTTAGCGACGTTGTATCAACTACTAGGTTATTTAGCGTTGATGAGATTGGCGATAGCGAGATGATATTTGGCGAGATGGGGCAGAGAATTCGCCATAGAATACCTTGCATTCACATTACGGTTAGGTAAAACCTCGGAAAAAACCCAACCCAAGCGGGGATCGAATCCGCGCCCGAACACAACTTTAGACCGGCAGGCAAGCGCCTTAACCGACTGAGCCACGCCGGTGGCTAACAAAGTGTATATGATCTGCTGATGATAATTATGGTGTTGTTAGCAGAAGAGGAGATCATATTAAGAGACATGCTACTGGACAGATGTGAGCAGTATGGGATGAAGATAAAAGGAAACAAGACGAAGGCCTGGTCATAGGAAGAAAATAAAGAATTCCAAATGAGGCAGTAAAGCAAGTGGACAGCTTCAAATTCTTGGAATGTACTATAAACAGTAACATGAGCTGCTGCCAGGAAGTCAAAAGAAGGATAGCAATGATGAAGGAAGTTTTTAATAGAAAAGGAGCATATTCTGCGGTCATCTGGAAAAAGAACTAAGGAAAAGATTAGTGAGGTACTTTATGTGGAGTGTGGAATTGTATGGGGGCAGAAACATGGACAATATGATGAAGTGAAGAGAAATGACTAGAAATATTTGCAGTGTGGATATGGAGAAGAATGGAGCGTGTGAAATGGACAGACAGAATAAGAAATGAAGCTGTGTAGGAAAGAGTGAGTAAAGAAAGAATTATGTTGAAGCTGGTCAGGAAGAGAAAAAGGAATTGGCTGGATCACTGGCTGAGAAGAAACTGCCTATTGAAGGATGCATGGGAAGGAATGGTGAACGCGAGAAAAGTTGGGGGCAGAAGAAGATATCAGATGATAGACGACATTAAGATATAAGTATGGATCATATGCAGAGAAGGAATTCATGCGAAAGGTTTATGGTTTAGATATTGCTGGAGAAACGAAAGAATGGACAATGAGAAAGCTGTAGCTGCTCACATTAAGTACTGTTAGGAAAACGAAAAGACTGGAAATTGTATCAAAGTTATACATGTATAAGGTTTATATTACAGAAATTTTTAGTGAAACCAACGGTCTGACAGTGCCAAGATGTATAGGGTTTAAAGTTCAAGCGAATGTGTGTCAGAGAAAAAGTAAACTTAAGTTCTCTTAAGGTCTAGCTCATCATATGAGAAAATTTGAGCCACCCCTACACTAGTAGGAGGCTCTTGCCCTTCAGGAATTATCTAGACTAAAATCGTCATTATCATCATCGTATGTATCAGGTACAAAATGAGAAACTTTTGCGGATGAATCCAGTGTTTCTGTGTTCAAAAAAATACAAAACATGTTCATTAAAACAATACAGGATATATAATATATTGTAGTATATCTCTGCAGATAAGTCTTTTAACCCTTAAATTGGCAATGTATCCTATAGGATACAACAGGTTAATAGTCTGTATGCTATATTTTTAATAGAATATAAAAAAAAATTGGAAGGAAAATTAAAATTTCACAATAACACAGTCTAGTATATACAGTCACGAAGCTCAATATGTAATAAATATGCATCCATAGATAGTTGCTAACCACTAGGATCGTTACTATCGCCTCATTACAGACAATGCGAAATAGTATCTGCACAGTCTATTGTTTCTAGCAACCTCAACAACTCAAGCTTCGTGGCTGTATATACTAGACTGTGACAATACTATAATATTGTACAACATATAAAATATGGATATTGCGATAGTTGTTTTCTTTACAGTCCGACACGGTTTAATAAACTGGTGTGAGAAATGAAGTTTTGCCAATTTAAGGTTAAATGGTTTCTTTAAATATGGCAGTGTATGTAATTCATATATATTTTTCTTTTTAGATGCAGTTTTCTGTAAGTTAAGAATTTCAAATTTAAGTGCAATTTTATGTGAAACTACCGAATCTATTTACATTAATTTTTTTAGTGTTCTCTGCAGTCTGCGTTCTACAAAGTATACTTAGGCGTACATGTAAGCTTATATGAACATCACACACATAACATAAGTGGAAATAATGGTAAGAATTGTTAATCAAAGTATTTTTTTCTGTTTCACTAAGAATGAAATATTTAACTAAATATAGCTTTAGAATTTACAATATACATTACTTGACAACTTGAAAAGGACACGGGGAATATGAAAGGATATGTGCACCTAAAGTTTTAGGTATATTTAGCAAAGTGGAAAATCAGAATGATTTACTGTATAACCATATAATTTTTATCCCATACTGAACACTAAAAGCCTAGACATACTGAACTAAACTTTTGTACTAGAATGCTTTAATCATACAAGAATCATACCCAGTTCCCTAAAGAAAACAAATTAATATCTGGAAAAAGTGGGCAAGATCTGGCAGGTACAACGTCTAGAAGCGCTTATCTAGGAATCAACATAAAGCACCATCTCGTTGTAAAGCAAGGTATCAGTGTTAATTAGATGAGCTTCAAGTGTTATTTAGCAAACGTTAAAAAAGAGGTTAAAAGATACAGCATCAGGATTACGCTTCTCGCTTCGTTTACAGGGCAGTCACGTCTTTTATGGATATGAGGAAGAGAAAATATGCTAAAGTTGCTGCTTTCATGCCTGGATCCACATTAATTCTTTCGTCTAGAAGTCACATTACCCCAAGATTCCAGTTGGAAACAAGGCTGGTTGCAGAAGCAAATAAAAGTCTGTGTGGTTTTATTACTCTCTGTGTTCTTCTACAGTTCATGTTAAAGTAATCATGCCTGCCTAACGTCACAGGTTCTTTCCTTTCTTGGTACTATTGTGATGTGGCTTATCCTTTAGTAGATCGAAGTAAGGTCTAAACTAGCGATGTCAACGTAAAGTTAAAAAAAACTACCGGTACCCAATTAGGTATTATAATTGACATTAAAATACAGGATCCAAAACAAAAAATAAGAAGCAGCAACTTAATAGATGTGGTAAAAAGAGCTCAAAATATCACACGGTATTGGAGTTAGCGTGGTGAGACCCAAGAATAGGACAGAGGAGTATATGATGCCCAAAAATCAGATGGGCTAACGAATTCGATATAAATTTCAACTTTTTTAATTGGTTTATTTTAGGACGCTTTATCAAGTGCGATGATTATCTAGCGTCTGAATGAAATGAAGGTAATAATGCCAGCGAAATGAGTCCAGGATCCAGTGCCGAAAGTTACCCAGCATTTGCTCTTAATGGCCGGGGCTCTCTTGTTTCAGAGTCAGGTTACCTAATCGTTACTCCACAGCTGTGTACAGTCTACAACTAGATGACCAGCGGAATAGAGTAGAACTACAACATATAAGCCTACAGTTGAAAGAAGAAATAGACAAGTGATATGAAGTGTAATAGTGAAGTGATTAAAATATTATAATATTACATGATTGAGTTAATAATATTCGGATAGTACTAGCATTTATGTAAGAAATAATATTGAACATACATGTAAGATTAAAAGACTAAGATCTACCCCCAGACTATCATCTCAGTAGCGTTTGACTGCTTAAGGATTTTAGGACAGATGAAGTTTGTAATGTCTTGGTTGCCTCTCTCATGTTCGAACATTGCAAGACATTAATACCTAATATTTTAAGCATTTCCTAACGTCGTTTTACTACTAATAACCTAGCTGTACCATTTAGTTCTAAGAAATTTTATTGGCTCCATTTTCACCACAGTTAAGATTAATCCCTAATAATAATAATAATAATAATAATAATAATAATAATAATAATAATAATAATAATAATAATAATAATAATAATAATAATTTATTTCTGTCAATTACAAATAATAAAATAAGATCAATCTGTAAGATTTTTTGCTAATGCTAGGCATAATTATTAAATGGTCGTATTTCCATCAGCAAAGTCTATTCTGATTCAATTGATCAAATATCTAAGGACTTCAAATAGTGCTCAAATTGTAATAATATATTCGATCCACACTATGATTAAATTTGATTCGGCGGCACTATATAAAATGCAGCTCTTAATTAACTTCTGCGATATGAAAGGATGACCGTGATGTTGAAAGTTGAAAGGGAAGCCACAGGGGGCGGTATGGACGTGCTTGAGAGTGCAGGACTGTTCTAAATCACCTACCAAAAAATTACTTGAACCACTCTGGAAATAATAACAGACAAAAATGTAATAACTTTTGCACAAAACTCTTCCAGTCAGCGTTCGTGTGTATTTATGCATATATGTTTGCACATTGTCTGTATCCACTCATACCCGATTCTGTAGGCTATATGAAAGCGTGTTTCTACGTAATATATATAAGCATGCGTGTTTCTGTTTAATTTATATACGCATGCGTGTTTCTATGTGTGTGTGTGTGTGTGTGTGTGTGTGTGTGTGTGTGTGTGTGTGTAAGAATGTATGTATGTCTGTATGTATGTATGTATGTATGTATGTATGTGTATTTATTAACACTGCAATTGGGTATACACCCGGTGGAAGTGGTATATAATATGCAATAATACCATTACAACAATGCAATAATTACAGAAAAAAATAAACGTAAATGTATTTCTAACTGTAAATAAACAGATGCAATAAACCTAGGACTATAAATAAAAACTATGCTATAACAGCGCCTACAATAAGCAAAAGTAAACCTAACCTATTTCACCCAACTATTACCAATTTAAGTAATTATCACCTTAATTAATTACATACCAACTTAATTACATATCATCTTAATTAATTACATATCACCTTAATTTATTTCCATATCAACTTAATTACATATCATCTTAATTAATTAGATATAAACTTAATTAATTACATGACACAACTTAGTTAATTACACTGTACCTACAAATTACATTGTTAATCTAATCTTTTCAACCTTTCCTTAAATGTATTGATTTTGAGAGGACCATCCTGAAAGATTGCCGCAGGTAAGCTGTTCCAGTCTACTATTATGCGGTATCTGCGGTATGTATGTATGTATGTATGTATGTATGTATGTATGTATGTATGTATGTATGTATGTATGTATGTATGTATGTATGCATGTATGTACTGTTTAAAGTATGTAAATGAATATTTTTATTGACTGGTTATTTTACGACGATTTATCAACTGAAGAGGACAGGAGAAAAATAATCAAAGTCCCAAAGTCGAAATAATTAGTCATGTTATATCTGTGGCGCAACTGCCCATGGAAACCCAAAGCTGACCAGACAGCCACCTGAATGCTGGCCTTACTTTAACATGCCTGGGCAGGCAACCCACCATCCAACCAGTAACGGGGGAACATATTTTCAGCACGATGATCCTCGAACTCTTTTGAACTTTTCAAAGAGCAGTAAACTAGCTAGTTTTCGTTGGAGTTGCCAAAATTCGTAAAACTTAAACTCAAAATATTTTTTGACTAAGAGAAATTAGGTATAACAGAGTGTGTTAGTGGAATGATATTTATAGAGCTGGTAGAAACAGTAGAACCCCGAGAAAAAAAGTTACCGTATCCTCCAGTCTTGTCCGTCACAATTACTATTGAAGTCAACGCCGATGATCAAACTAAGATTCGTAGAATGAAGACTGGCGCTGCAGCAGTCAACCAACAGAAGAGCGTAATTATTTTACAAAGTAGAGATACGTCACACAATCCTACAGTCGAACTGTCCTATTGACTGAAACATGCCACCTAAACACGAAACTGACAATCTGGCATTATGTGTGCTTTGATAGTTAAGTGGATTTTGAACCACGAGTAATTCTTAACAACAGGCTATTGCTGAAGTTTTCAAGGTCGCACTGAACTCGGCAATTTTAGCTTTCCACAACTAATAAACGCATTGCACGTATTTGGTAGCATTCAGTAGTTATTAATGACAGACGTTACTTTGTATGTTTCGATGAACAACTAAGCATGGTCATCACCAGCCTTCGAGACTTCGGACCCAATAGAGCAGTTCAGTGGGAAATCTGCATAACGGCGTACTGAGTATAGTGGTAAAGCGTACAATGGGTGGGGGTACTGTAGAATGAATGCCAACAAATACGCAAAGGAAAACGTTCTGGATTTGAAGGTTCTGACGAATAATTTGGTTTTCATAAAAACTGTGTCTGAAACTATTACACGGTTAGAAGTTAAGAGATGCTCGAAGCCCTCAAATTAATTTAGAAAATGATGCAGAGAATTAATGAGGCATCAAGTACACCGATTACTGAACGTGTAAAACAGAAGTGGAAATCAATTTTATGTAAAAATAACGAATATGGAACATTGTGTAACATAAACAACAAATTAGTGCACATAGAGTCACCCGAGAATAAAGGACTGTCTCTTAGAGATTGCAATGATGTTAGGTTTTTTCGTTTTGCTCCTATCGCGTCATGCGACGTAGAGCGCAGCTTTCTACATTACAAACTTTGGCAGATAACCGAAAAAAGATTTACGTTTGAGACACTGAGAATGTATCTTGTAGTACATTGCAATTCGGTACTGTAACTGCACTTCCTAAAGACGACCAATAGGATAAATGAAAAAATTAAAATTGCTACATGCTTATTTCCACCATTAACATTGTGTATAATTAAACACAAATGCTTATAAAAGACAGGAGAATAAATGCTTTTCATTTTCTTTTGACATTATCATTGTGTAATGTATATTTACTTTCAGAATGTACATATGTGTTTTTCCTCATACCGTACTCTACTCTCAATAGCAACGTTGTTACCTCAACACATCTCTATCTACCTGCAGCGAGTCAACAACCTATAGTGCATGCACAGTAAACTTCTTGTATCGGGTCCAAAGTCTCGAAGCCTGGTCATCACGTTAGGGTTTTTAACATTAATTTCGTCCACCGCTATGGAATAACGGTTACCGTGACTGGTCGTGAAACTAGCGGGTTCGGGTTCAAATCCTGGTTGAGACAAGTTACTGGTTGAGGTTTTTACCGGAGCTTTCCCTCAACCCATTAAGAGCAAATGCTGGGTAACTTTGGGCGCAGGACCGTGGACTCATTTCGCTGGTATTATCACCTTCCTCTCACTCAGAAGTTAAGTAACCACAGCAGTTGAAGAGTACAGGAGAAAAACAATCAAAGTCACAATTCTCTTAAAGGTGATATCACCATCTAATTCAGTAGGCCTATATTACTGCAAAAATTATTTCTGTTCCTAATAAAAATGTAGGAAGGATGACTGTATCCGTCGTGATAATTCTCATTTACCAGTTTAATTCCTCGCTTCACACTTTTAGTATCTCACCACAACCGTGATACACGTTCACAACATACCCCGTTCTATCAATACCATATCATCAAACATCTCTCTACTCTGTTTCCTTCATAATACACAGCCCGTTCCTGGAATTGCTTGTCATAGTCGGAGTCTAAAATCTTTTAAGTACACTCTATTTTTAATATCTTCATTGAACAGAACTAGACTCTTGCTGAAGTTTCTAAATAGTTTCCTTTACATGACCAAGTTTTCTCTCTTTATTATCTTGATATTTTACTTGATTGTTTATATCTGTATGCTACATTTTATGTATTGCAACCCGCTTTTATTCTCGTGTTAGTAAATAATTATATTCTAGCTCAAATAATATCGACTAACATTTTTCTGTTCTCATTATTTATTCCATGCGTCCATTATTCATATAATATATGTTACCGTCGAGTTTGCCTCGAGCAATTTATGTCTTATAAATTGTATACAGAGAGATTTCGTTCAAAGTGTACAAACTGCAGGAGATGATTCCTGAAAGGATAAGGAACAAAAATTGTATAATGAACATATGTCCGGAAATGCATAGATTCTGTGCTATAAGCATTTATTTATTCATTCCTTCAACAATACTACAATGCAATGCACGACACAGTGTCATGAGCCCACATTTAGAAGAGGTGTTCGAAGTGACTCCTACGGGCCTCAAGGCATGCATGTACGCGCCGTAGCAGAGACTGCCGCACACGTTCAAATATTCCAGGCTGCATCCAGATGGCGTCACAGGCAGCGCGAATGTGTTGTTCCAGTGTCTGCACGTCCGGGATGGGTTCAGCATACACGATTGCTTTGAGATGCCCCCACAGGTATAAATCTAACGGATTGAGGTCAGGTGACTGAGGAGGCCATGAATTGGACCTCCTCGTCCGATCCATCGACCGGGGAAGATGTTGTTGTGATGCCTACGCACGGTAATACGGAAATGGCCTGGAGCACCATCATGTAACAGCCACATAATCATTCGTACTGCACAAGGAACGTCTTCCAGCAGGAGAGGGAGGGTCACCCGCAAGTAGTTGAGATACACCTCGCTTATGAGACGTCCTGGAAGGACGAATGGTCCAACGAGACGGTCGTCAATAATCCCCGCCCACACATTGAGGCTGAACCTGTGCTGATGGTTCACTACCATCATAACACGGGGATTCTGCATATCCCTTAGGGCCTACATGATTGTTGTGGAGGTTGATTATGCCGTCCCTCGTAAACGTGGCCTCATCTGTGAATAGGATGGATGACAGGAAGTTCCGATTACGGGTGACCTGTCCAAGGAACCAGCAACGAAACCATTCCCGCAGAGGGAACTCCCTCGGTAACAAGTCCTGCACACATTGCACGTGATAAGGGTAGTAACAGTTCTCATGGAGAATGTTCGACACGGTCGTCTGGCTTACCCCACATTGGCGAGCCACCTGCCTGGTGCTCATACGTTGTTCTTGTTCCACGGCGATTATCTCATCTTCCACCAAGACTGAGGTACATATCTGGCGCACCCGCCCTTCATGGTGATCCAGTCCCGTAAACGACCCTGTCTCACCCAAACGACGAAAAATTTTTTGCAAACGTTGTATGTTGCGGGTGCTGTCGATTATTCGCGATTGGTGTATCTTACCATCGTAACTTAGTGCTGCACTACCTACACAAACACGTCCACGTTAGGTTTAGTCGGCACTACCACTGAAGCGGATGTCTACGTAAAGTTACCGATACAAGTGCTCGCTACCGTCATGGGGAACAGTACCGCACTCTAGTGAGGAAAGCATGCATTCCCCGACCTACGTTCATTATACAATTTTTGTTCCTTATCCTTTCAGGAATCACCTCCTACACTTTGTACACTTTGAACGAAATCACCCCTGTATATTCCCCTTAGAGGCCTGTATATAACTGATCTTTATTTTATAGTATAATTTTCTACTTTATTTTCTGTCATCTCTAAGGTACCTACTTTTTTGTTGTTCTGTGTTGTGTTTATTTCGTGCATATTATTCAAACCTGATTGAGTGGAAGAGAAGGCCTTATGGTCTTAAGTCTGCCGGCAAAATAAAATTATTACTACTATTACCCTATATATGAATTTTATTAAAAATAATAAGGAGCTCAGTGCATTACTTTCTTCTAAATATTTCAAACACATTTAATTCCTCCTCATAGAAGGTTTTCAGAGTCAATAAAAGACGTATAAGTCCGTTTATGTACTTCATTGCGTTGATCGTCGACAAGATGCAGTCCTCGTGCTAGAGAGCGAGAACGTCAAACTACATGTAACCATACGCGGACAAGGTTAGAATCTGTGTTAGAACCTATAAACGGACCCCTAAAGAGGTCATTAACATCAATGATCTCACGATAGAAGAACGTCATCACACCTTCATAAGAATGTTAAAAATTCATAAACAGTAAACAGACTGTCAAACGACACATATATGCATTTCGCTTCTAAAACAATGACAATCAATGCAAAACATTATGATGTAGGAATATGTGTTGACACGGAACTTCCGGGCACACGTTCTATTCTGTGTAGAGTCAATTCGCTCTACTTGTAACGTCGCAAAACTAGCACAAGACCGTGTTTATTGAAATTATAAAACTACCCTCACGGCTAAATTTTAATTAAAAGGAACATTTTCAGAATGGGTAACCGGAAACGCAGATCGGAGGATAATATTAAAATAGAGTTTATGGAGGTGGCATATGATGATACAGACTGAATTAATCTAGTTCAGGATAGGGACCGTTGGCGGGCTTATGTGAGGGCGGCAATGAACCTGCGGATTCCTTAAAAGTCATTTGTAAGTAAGTGGAATTATTAAAAAGTTTATAAGTGATTAAAATATAATCTCTTTTGCATTGATATGTAGGCAATGTAGGGTAAATTAGGGTCTATTGGACAGTCGGGCATGTTAGACACTTTCTACTTTAACGTGTTACCTCGCCACTTGTGCGCACCACATTCTGCTTCAATGACGGAAATAGCCACGAGTGGGGCTACTTCCGTCATTGACTTCTATCAGAATGTGGTGCCCACAAGTGGCGAGGTAACACGTTCAAGTACAAAGTGTCGAACATGCCCGACTGTCCAATAGACCCTAATTTACCCTATAACATTTTGAATTCAATACTCACACTCTATTTAAATACAGAATTTTGAATCTAATATTCAAATCCTATTTCGAGTGACTTTATTTTTAAATATAGAGTAGAAATAACGTGAATATTTTTGGTACCTATTAGTTTATATTATTCACACAAAGTACATAACACAAAGTACAAACACAAATTTCTCTGAAAAGAAATAAGTGCCGTTAGAAAACTCTCAGTATTATTAAAATGTACAACGATCCTTATGATTCCCTTGATGCTATAGATCTCTAGTCTTTGTAGGAATATTCAGTAATGCGTTTTATATGACGAGAGTGAAAAGTCATATTCTTGAAATTCGAAATATGTCCAGTTAGTTTTTGTGCGAAATAACATCGGAATTAACAAAGTGTCTATATTGAATTTAACATTTTTATTCACGGTAAAATAGGAGCCGTTAAAAATCAGTGCCACAATATACATACTATTTCTCTATTAGGGATGTTGTGATTATGCATTTCAGTGTAAATCTCTAAATCAGATTTGGTATAAAGAGAATGCAAAAACAAAAACCAAATTAATACTACCCAAAAGCCTAATTTTGTTTACAGTCACCGTGAAAACTTTAAAAACTACAATAAATGAGTACTACTGAAATATACTGTCCCGCGCCGTGGCGTCGTTGTCAAAGGCATCTGCCTAGGACTCGCGTTACGGAATGCGCGCTGGTTGGAGTCTTCATGAGGGAAGAAATTTTCTCATGAAATTTCGGCCAGTGTATGGGACCGGTGCCCACCCAGCATAGTGATGCTGGTAGCTACGATACGTAGCGAAATCCGTTTGCGAATGCCAGCTATAACGGCTTGGGGGATCATCGTGCTAACCACACGATACCTCCATTCTGGTTGGATGATCGTCCACTTCTGCTTCGGCATGTGGGAGTGAGGCCAGCAGCCGGCTGGTCGGTCTAGGCCCTTCACGGGCTGTAGCGCCACGGATTATTATTATTATTATTATTATTATTATTATTATTATTATTATTATTATTATTATTATTATTATTATTATTATTGAAATATACTAATGACCAAACGAAAGTACAAAAATAGGAATAATGTTATGATTAAATTCAAGCTAATGGGAGATTAAAAAGCAATAAAACTCACACATTTATAACTCAAAATTACAACCTACAGCTATATCGTAACATGAGAGGTGGTGAAGCGGATCAGGAAGCTAAATGGTTAACGAAAATCAGCGTGGCGGAATTTGCCCAGAAGGACTGTTGAAGCTTACAAGAACTCCCTCGGGATATCCGGTCCTGGAATAGCAATCACCGCACCGTGACCATTGGTATATTAACCCCGTTAGAGACACAGCGTCAAAATAAGAATATTACTGTCCAATATTAAAGCCTTTTGATGCGGGTAAGAAGTAGGCTGCTGTAATCCTGTGTGGTCGTGTGTCTGGAATTTGGAGCGTCGTCGACTGGCAAAAGCGTCAACCACAATCAGTTGGTCATCGGCGTCAGCTGGTCACAAGAGCATCCCGACTTGTGATGGATAATGCACATTCACTCGTGTAGAACTAACAAAGTGAAAACAACCAATCTTTCTACTACACAGATGTTGCTGCAGCCACCACTCGTAGAAATGAGAGTAACGATTCTTTGAAATGATGCTTGTCACACTTAATCTAAAGCTCTCCTCGGCACACAATAAACCACTCTGCTACAATTATTTCGAAGAACATTATTTAGACATCCGTCAGTTTAGTAATGTTTTTATAAATCGCCCCGTTCCCTTGTCTACCCCGATTATTTCTCTTAGAATTCTCCTTTTATTCCTATATTTCTCTTATTCTTGTGCGATCGCACCCACACGTAATTCTACGTAATTTTATACAGCGTAGTAAAGCTATGCACCAGTCGAATTTTTAGTCGGTTACTTAACGACACTGTATCAACTGCTAGGTTATTTGGTGTTGTTGAAATTGATGATAGCGAGATTGTTTTTTTTTTCTTATTTTATTGGGTTATTTTACGACGCTGTATCAACATCTAGGTTATTTAGCGTCTGAATGAAATGAAGGTGATAATGCCGGTGAAATGAGTCCGGGGTCCAGCACCGAAAGTTACCCAGCATTTTGCTCGTATTGGGTTGAGGGAAAACCCCGAAGAAAACCTCAACCAGGTAACTTGCCCCGACCGGGATTCGAACCCGGGCCACCTGGTTTCGCGGCCAGACGCACTGACCGTTACTCCACAGGTGTGGACTAGCGAGATGGTATGTGGCGAGAATCGGTTGAGAATTCGCCTAGGTATTACCTGACATTCGTCTTACATTTGAGGAAAATCCATAAAAAACAATCAGGTAATCATCCCTTGCTGGAATTGAACCCACGCCCCAGTTCAAGTCGGGAACAGTAAGGAAATGCATTTACAGTCTTAGCTAATCCGGGGAATCGATAGTTTGAATAATTTCAAGAAAAAGTTTTCCGGGCGGGTATCGATCCCGGGACCCTTCACTTAACGCACGAATGCTCTGCCGACTGAGCTACCTTTGAAAATTATTCAAACCTGCTTACAGGGAGCTACTACCTGAAAGCCAGATTTGTATAATCCATCGTTTGTTAAATTTGTAGCCTATAATTATGCACCCTTTTTATTTTCTTGATATATATATATTTTTTTTTTTCCAAAACGTAGAAATCAGCATACCGGTATTAATTAATTATCTGTGTTATATCAGTTACACTTTTCATTACTTTGTGATCTGAAGTTTCATTTGTCTTTATTGCAGAGCCCAGATATTTAAAATGTAGACAGACTTGGCTGATTTCGTGATACGAATGTTTCGGTAAAAAAGTAAGGTTTAAATTAAAAAAAAATAATAATATTTCTAATCCACGTATTTTATTATATTTCAGGAAGTTATATGTCAGTATTTTACCTTAATAAATTTACACATTAGTTACAAACAAGCGATACATACAAACAAAAAATGTATGACTCTAGAAGGACTGGTATAATTTCGTGATAATCCTCAAATTCAAAATATTTAGGTATATTCAGTCAAATTTTAAATTTGTCTGTCAGATTCATACGTACAAACAAAAAAATTAAAGTTCTTTCGATATTTTAGAAAGCCTTGACATATTTCATGATAATTGACGCAACCTACACCATGCTTGGCGTCCTCGAAATTTCCTGAGCAAGATCCGCACAAATCATTAGGCTTTTCTTTGAGCACAGATCTTCTTTGTTTGGCTCCTGAAGATGATGCTATTTCGTTGTCTACCTCACTTGAGAGGCTGAAAATGTCATTCTCATTGACTGGTGCTTTGGTCCCTTCTGGTTCTCGCCGAACTTACCAAGAAAAAGACGAGCTTTCTCTGCGCACGTTTCATTTGTTTAAGACACAATCAATGTCTCTTTCATATAATTTATACAGTATTATATTTCTTTCCACATTCGATTATCTGCCATCTGCAACATTCTCGTTATGCCCAATATATCAGAAATGCTATCAATACACACACAAACATTTTACGTTTCATGTATTTGATATTTCTTCCACTAGAGAGTGTTGTTATAGCTTAGACAAAATTTAAGGAGAAAAAAAAATGGCCTCGTGGAATGAGAAAAACGTTAAGAAAATAACCTCCGAAAATAAGGCTCTGTTACATAATCAGTGCATTGATAGGCATGTATTTTTCACCAAGAAGTATACAATGTCAGTACTTACCATTAAAAACAATGTGGACCACAAGACATAGCAAAAAACTCTTTTTTTTTAACATAGGAAATCGCATAGTGTTTTCACTCACAAATTCAAAGCTATAAATCTAACAATTCTTCAAGTAATTTCCAAAAAATTCGCTCACGTCACTGCAGGAGCGGAGTGAACAAAATCTATGTTATATTATACATCTTCTGCCATTTATAGCCTACTACATCATCTACGTTGTATAATTTCGTGGTAAATTTGCGAAAAAATATCACATTTATTTATTTATTTAGTTATTTATTTATTTATTTATTTATATATATATATTTATTTACTTATTTACTTATTTATTTATTTATTTATATACTTAAATATTTATTTATTTATTTATTTATTGACTTATTTATTTATTTACTTATTTACTCGTATTTATTTACTAGCCGTACCCGTGCGCTCCTCTGCACCCGTTAGAAATAAATATAAAGTAATTATATAATTAAAATAGGAAATTTGAACCAGGTAACATTCGTGTTTGATAGAAGGATAAATCGTTTATTATGTTACTTAATTTAAATTGTATTTGCATAATTAAAATGCGATCATTTTGATCCAGAGACCACTCATTTGGTCATAAAAATTAGTTTAGGAAATACAGGAAACGAATATACAGAATAGCCTATCAAGTTTTCTGTGCATAAGAATCTATTTTAATCTTACCTGTCCTCGATTCACTCAGAAGTTACTGTGATAACATTATAGCATTATGTCCATCTAGAGAAACTACACTTTCCAATGGTGAATTAATAATTAATTATACAAATCGGTTAATTTAGCTTCCGATATTACTTCATACAAACACAGAAACATTCTCTGTAGGCTATCTTTCATAGCTTTCGATTGTTGCTGTCCAAGGCCCCTTATAGACGAAGTCATTTGTTTTTTAATTCATTACACGGCCTTAGATGGCAGTTATTTTAATTTTAAAATTCATTTATCTCATTAAATATCAGTCCTATCAAAATTTTTCAAGGAATAAAACTTATCGGAAATTATTTTTAAAGAAACATTTGTTATGTAACATTTTAAAAAAAAATCAATAATAAGCGAGATATTTCGATTTATTTAATTCAGGCCCCCTTATAACCCCCCCTTTTAAATAAAGTATTTTGAATGCCATATAGCCTAAAATCTAAGTTACAATGAACTTAATTTATATTCCAATTTTCATCGAAATCCGTTCAGCCATTAGCGCGTGAAAAGGTAACAAACATACAGACTGACAGACGGATAGACAGACAGACATACAAACAAAAATTTCAAAAAAGCGATATTCGGTTTCAGGGTGGTTAATTATATATGTTAGGACCAATTATTTTTGGAAAATCGAAAATTACCAGAAAAATTTCGGCTACAGATTTATTATTAGTATAGATTTATTTATTTATTTATTTATTTATTTATTTATTTATTTATTTATTTATTTATTTATTTATTTATTTATTTATTTATTTATTTATTTATTTATTCTGGTGTAGTTAAGGCCATCAGGCCTTCTCTTCCACAACACCAGGAATACAAATACAATAAGAGAAATAAACAGAAGAAAATACACTGTATACAAAGTAAAGCTACACAAAAAATAAAGAGAGAGAGAGAGAGAAACACTATAAACAAAGTAAAGCCACACAAAAATATACACAGGTTGCAGTCACACAAACTTTAAATGAGTGATTAAGTATCATAATTAATTGTATCCTAACTAATTAACTAACATAAACAAGAAACTTGCAATTTTAATCTAGATTAAAAAAGAAAACAAGAAAAAAAGAAAAAAAACCACAAATCAATACTTCTAGCAATACCTAAAAACATTAACTAAGACAAAATTTTCCAATTTAATTTTGAATTGTGATAAAGTCCGGCAGTCCCTGACGTCATTAGGTAACGAATTCCAGAGGTGAGGTATTTCTACAGTATAGGATGATGAGTATAAAGACGTTCTATGATGAGGGATAGAATGTCACGAAATTAGCCAAGTTTCCCTATTGCAATTTCAGATTTTTTTGATAAATAAATCATCTCTATGCTGCTTTTAGGTAAACATTAAAAAATAATAAGTCCTATTTTAGAATTTATGACCAAAACTGAGTACTAGATGTTATTCACGTTGCACATTGAGGAGCTACTGTGAGTTCGTAGTCAGTTAATGGCATAAATAGCATCCTCGTTTATGTATCGAGTTTAAAGTGTTACATACCTGTACCGGCTTCCTACGGTGACATGCCTCTTTAGCTTTGACCCGTAGGCACGTGGAAATGAGGAGTAGTCACGGTGACCCTCCCTCGCTAGAGTGGGGCGTGAAGGGTCACTTCTGAAACGCGTACTCCCTAGAACATTCAAATTATTTTCATTTCCTTATGCAGACAGCGCTGTAAATAAGAGCTAAAAGGAACTGAAATACGCCTCTCAAAGGTACATATGAAATATAATATTTCTTAATAAAATATGGATGGAAGAGAATGGATGGCATGGCATAAAATGAGTACAGTGAAAGAGAGTAGAGTTAGGAGTGGGATAGAATGGAATGGAATGGATCGATACAATTGAGTGAAGTGAAAGATAATGTAATTGAATAGTACGAAATACTGTAAAATGAAAATTATAGATTTATACAGAGTGAATAAAAATAATAAAATTGAATTGAAGGGAACGAAATTAAATGCCATGAAATGAAACAATCTACAGGGACATCATTTTATTTTTACTAACATTTTTAATATTAACCTGGCTATACCTTTAGAGAACCGGAAAACCCGTTCGCTACCCCTTTCCACAACTGGAGTTCGATGATACTGGCGTAAAACACAAACACATCACTTTACTAGGTATAGGAGGGAAGAAAAGTACTTCATCCATTTACGTACACTAGGAAATATCGCGACTTTGAGTTCGATAATTTTCATTAGGATTTTTATTTAATCAAAATGCAGTACTGTATTGAGAATGAGTGTTTTTACTCACGAACTGAGCTATCCATGCGAACGTGTTCATTATGTAGTGTATATTATACTGTCTACAGCACATTAGCGTACAATATAGAGAATAATGAAGTTCAATTGAAAAATAATCATAAAATGGATATTTAAACACATTTTTGAAGATGGTAGCCATTCATTTCGATAGCCTACAGGCGTCAGTTCTTTTGTGCATATTATCGCACTATAGACTATTGCATCTAATTCCAATTACCAGTTTCGTCCTTCGTACTAGTAACTCATGTTGAAATAATTCTGTACCTACTCTATAAAAGAGTACCTTATGTAATGTAAATTCAATCTTCACTTCTGCCCGACCCGCATAGATAAAATTACTCGGACATGCTATCTAGTCTCCGTCCAAGTGGTTATGCCGCAGGATCGTAGAAAGGAGCGAAATCACGTGACAGTTAATTACTTAACGAGGCCTTTTTATTTAAGTTATTTTAAACAGTTGTATAATATTACGTAAACGTCCAATTCCTAGCAGAAATTAATGTTTTCAGAAAAGAGCTAAGACAGCCCTGCTTTTACAGAGGGCCGTGCAGAAGCAGGTGGGGGAAATCGGGATGTGACGTAGGCAAACGGACAGTACCTGTGCGAAAATATGATTCAATATTAAAAGCTCTTTCGTCACTGGAAAACGCGAACATATTTCTGGAAAGTACTATACTCAGTAACTCAGTGCTGTTTACTATAAGCGGCCTTGATTCTGTCTGGAAAACAGTTGAAACTTCATTAGTAGAAGGGGTGGGAGTGAAGTACATTAAAAACTCAGGTACAATAAAAATTGAAGTAAAAATAAAATGATGTCCCTGTACAAAAGAATAAAAATACTATAAATGACATCGAAGTGAATGACACGGAATAGAAAGGAATGAAGTTAAATAGACTGGAATGTAATATATGAAGTGGATAATAGGAAAGAAATAGAATGAGGTGGAATAAAGTTATATCAAAGAAACAGTAATAATATAATGTAACAGAATGGAATTGAATAGAGTGAAATAAACAAAAAAATGGAAGCGAAAAGTAATAGAACTAACTAACTAACTAATAATAATAATAATAATAATAATAATAATAATAATAATAATAATAATAATACCTAATAAAATTAAACTGAATGGAATTAACTGAAACAGCAGAATAGAAAGAACTAGACTGTAATAAAACGATGAAGTGGAACAAATGCAACGGAGTAGAGCGGACTGGAAGAAAATGTAATGCTGTTAAAGAAGATAACATTACGTGAAAATCATGAAGCTGTATTTTCGGAAATTGCAGCCGATCAGATACGAAACACCATTTGACTAATGGCGATACTGAGGAAAATGATTTTACGTTGTAGGCCTACCTCATCTCACTACATCTCGCCAAAATATTGTAAAAAAAATTGCACAAAATTGTAAAAATTGTAGAAAATTACTAAATTGTAAAACTGTAAAAATTGTAAAATATTGTAAAAATTTGTAAAAATTGTAATTGTAATCTTGTGAAAATTTTGACTTGTTCCACATCTTAAAGCTTCATTGCTCATGTAAGATCTATGGAATAAAAATGAATGAATGAATGAATGAATGAATGAATGAATGAATGAATGAATGAATGAATGAATGAATGAATGAATGAATGAATGAATGAATGAATGAAAGTCCCTAATGTAGTTCACTTAATATGATGTTACCTTAGAAACAAAAGTTTTTTTATTCAAACTTCAACTGTTCTTGTGTACAATTTTACAGATTTATCACTTGTAGTTTACTTGACTTTTGAATAACAAGAATTGACTGAGCGACTTTTTTGAGAAATGGACAACGGACCATTCGTGTCTAAGTGTTTTAGTAGAAGTCTAAACACATTTACTGAAGAAGAAGAAGAAGAAGAAGAAGAAGAAGAAGAAGAAGAAGAATTCCTATGTCGGTCACTGTACTAAACCAGGTTTTGGTTACCTACGATTTTATAAAGTGACAGATGTTCCAATCACTTATTAATCCTTGAAAATTATACCAGTAACGACATTAACTACCCGATTGAGTGGAAGAGAAGGCCTTATGGTCTTAACTCTACAAGGCAAAATAAAGCTACTACTACTACTACCACTACCACTGCCACCACCACCACCACCACCACCACCACCACCACCACCACCACCACCACCACCACCACTACTACTACTACTACTACTACTACATTTCAATGTACATTTGAAAAATTATTGAAAACGCAGCATAAGGCACATATCATTGAAGTCTCAAATCTATAAAATTGACAATGTCTCTATTGTGACATATTAATGAAGTCAAGAAGGATTTGTAGTAGTGTTTTAGATAAGGAGGCTTTCAAATACAAAGATTATTCAAACTCTAATTCAATGAGAGCGAGAAGCAGCTGAAAAGTTCTGCCTGCAGTCCATTGCATGCTCTTACGTGCCACAAATCTACGACACGGAAATCACATTTTACTTTCTTTACGGAGGAATTTTATCGCTCTTTAAAATGTATCGCCCTTAGCCGGATTTGAACCCGCTAACCTGCTAGCATGATAACCAGTAAGCTCCCCTTGAAAAACAACGACAAAAAGGATAGAGGTAACTTTCTTCAATATTTGATGTTGACACGAATTCGCTTTCACGCTTCAATTGTTAGCCACGTTCACAATCACGGACGACGAAAGTATGAAATAAACAGTGACACGGATCAATAGGGATTCTAGACGATACCGTATTTCATTTCACTTTCCCTCACTTAATGACAATGATATCGGACTCCCGCTTTGAAATTACTCTTTTACAGTTGTTATTTGATCTAGTTTTATAATGAAGAAAAACTGGCGGAAACGCATTCCACCATGTGATTCTTTGGTGGAAATTAGGACGCACTTCTAACAACATAAATATTAAATCTTGCACATTTTTACATAATATTAAGAGGGAAGATATTATCTACTGACTCTTCTTAACGGATATCATTGTAATCTATGATACGGACATAAATGTTTATACATAATATAGGGATTCTGTTTAAACCGCAAAAGCTAAGGGCCGTATTCATAGACTTTTTAGCGTGGCCTTCCGGTGGATGATCAGCGTTTTTCGTATTCATAAACCAGTGTTAGCGATAGGATATGATTTTAATTCTGTACAAGTAGCCTGTGGATAGCCGGGGCTAGCTTAGTACGCTCGTAGCGCGTGCTGCGAAATGTCTATGAATAGCACCCCTAAATGTTTATACAGTGCGATCGAGAAGTCTCTCCGCAGTGCTTGTGTAGCCACGGTGTAGCCGAGAATCCACTAGGCATAGAATTCAAATGGCAACACTGACCGCAAAGCGTATGATGGACTGGGGATGTGAGATTGTCAAATTGGAATTAATGAGAAAGTGCCAACTTTCTACAGGATTACGTGCCAACTTTCTACAGGATTACTAGAACTAATGGAGCTGCGGAGGGACTTTTCGATCGCACTGTATTAATATAACTATAACTACACTAGAAATGATCATTTGTTTCTAGAAAATTCTGTACATGATTAAAATTGTTTGATAAGTAGAATTCAGTTAAGGGAGGCAATGGTAGCTACCAAAATTGACTTGCTACATGTATCGGATCTGAGAAATGTTATACATAGCTACATACTTGGACTGTATGGTTTGTTATGTGTGCGCCCTTTGTACCCGATTAGAGTAGACTATTTATTTATAAACGAGATGTGTTAACTGTACACAACAATTCATTCCTACAGATTTAAATTATTGGTACAACATATCTTCGTAATAGAATGAAATGTTCTAGAACTGTGAACAATGCTTTCAGTAAATGTGTGACACATCAAGTAATCAATAGACTAGCCTACTAATAATAAAACTGTAAGCAAAATTGTTCTGGTAATTTTCGCTTTTCCAAAAATAATTGGTGTTAACATGTATAATTAATGATCCTGAGACAAAAAATAGCATTTTTTAAATTTTTATTTGTATGTCTGTCTGTCTATCTGTTTGGATGTTTGTTACCTTTTCACGCGATAGTGGCTTAACCGATTTCTATGAAAATTGGAATGTAAATTAAGTTTGTTCTAACTTAGATCTTAGGCTACATAGCATTCAAAATACTTCATTTAAAAAGGGGGTTATAATTGGGCTTGAATTAAATAAATCGAAATATCTTTCTTATTATTGATTTTTGTGAAAAATGTTACATAACAAAAGTTTCTTTAAAAACAATTTCCAATAATATTATTGATTTATTAATTTGTCCTACAGAATAATCTCTGTAATGTGGACAATTAATATTTGAGGAGAAAAATTCGGTCCGGTCCCGGGGATATTCTCATAGACAGCAGTGCATCATAACAGCGGAATCCCGGCCAAATAAATCACTCAACTGAGTGCGCTCCTAGTATAATGGCAGTTGACACTAGACATACACGTCAACATATATGCTTAACTTGGTGTCAGGCCACAAAGGGAAACACTAAAGGAGGAAGGTTCGATCCGGTGCTGTGGATTGAATTCGGCGTAGCTCAGTGATCAGAGTGCTTGGTACGTAGAACCAAGGACCCGGGTTCCATCCCCGGCGCCGGAGTGAATTTTTCTCCTCAAATATTAATTTCTAATAATTTTTATTCTGTGTAAAATTTTGATAGCACTGATAGCCTATTTACAATAAGAATTATTTATTAGGGTGAATTTAATACCATCAGACCTTCTCTTTCACTTCATAAATCAATCTGAGATACAAAGTAATCGGTACAATATAATATAATACAATTTTAACATCCGATGAGATTAGCTATGTAATAAATTCCACAGATATCAGTAATAATTTACTGTAATACTAACAACATTTAAGAAGGAATTTAGGGAAATGTTACTGCAGATGAAATGATCAATTTCTATTGCAGTCACAAAACGAAAATTGTACCTATACATTGTAAATTAAAGGAGAGATTTTATTTGGGAAGAATAGTTCGAGGATGCGTCATGATATTATTTACATTCATGTTACAAGTGGAAACCCTAGGAAAAAAAATCCAACCAGATAATTTGCCCATGCGAGATTCGAACCCACGCCCAAGAGCACCCTCGAAGTACAAGTCCCTATAGTTAATCCCTGGATCATGTTGATGGTTCCGCAGCAAATATGTCTCTAGTCAATAACGAGGATTGAATTGCGTAATGATAACTTGATAATTCTAACTGTTAAGACTGATCTTACGGAAGGGCGAAGTAAGAATCTGCCAGGAATTAAATTTCGACCCGTTTGATCATAATCTATCAGTCAATTACCTGAGTTACGTCTGTGTAAAATGATTAAACTAACGGAATATGTATGGTAAGACTTTCCTGTGTTAAATTTCAACGTACCTCGTTTACATGTTTCGACCTATTTATGGGTCATCTTCAGAACTGGTCGTTGTTGGTCTTGGCGCCACTTGTTCTTTTCCTGTGAGGGTGTGTTCCTGTGGTATAGTGTAGACTACACTAGACTCTACACTATACCACAGGAACACACCCTCACAGGAAACAGACTAAGTGGCGCCAAGACCAACAACGACCAGTTCTGAAGATGACCTATAAATAGGTCGAAACATGTAAACGAGGTACGTTGAAATTTAACACAGGAAAGTCTTACCATACATATTCCGAAGTGATACAGTGTTAAAAGTTGTGTAATCAAGATGTATGATTAAACTAAATTTGTTGCCACATTATGATGAACACTACGAGAAATATAAACCTATAAATTCTTACACGTTGTCCAATCTACTGCTTTGCAATATTGAGAAAAAATAATTCCACCAAAGCTTAAAGTACATCACGACATAATTTAAACATGCTGAGTAATATCCGGAAGGTGAAAGGAGTGGTGGTATCTGGTGCGTGCCCTTTTTTTCCAGAAACCTAAATTTCGTCTTCATTTTTAATTGGAACAAAGACAGTTATGAATAAGTTCCTTTGCCGTGGTTTTGTTCGGAAGCTTTGTTGCCTCTTACAATCATGAAGCCGCAAATCCTTCAAGAGATGACTAAATTATTAAGGTCACTAACTTAATGTCATTTTAGTCTCACCTAGAAACTCCGCTTCCTGTACTTTGCCACTTCGCATTGTTCTACACAAACAATTGCCCAGATGGTAACTTAGATAGTAATTACAAATGTAACGCTTGTCATCCCAGAGGGCTGGGAACTTGGAGGGGGCACGTAAGACATCTCACGCTGTAATGAGTTTCAAATCTTGTATTACTTTAAATCTTTCCCTTGCTGTTTAATTATTATAAATATACCACATTTCACTTAATATTAGAATGCAGGGTCACCAAATAAATCACCTTACTCCTAAATGTAACATTATTTTAAATGGGGAAAAAAATGTGTATATAAAATCTCAACCGAAGCAGAAATGAATCTTCTCAAGTCGTAGAATGTTTCTAAATGTTCGTATAATGTTAGACGATAAATTAGGACTAAATTTAATAATATTATACGCAGTACTCTTACTTATTTACAAATTGTTTTTAAGGAACCCTGAGGTTCATTGACGCCCTCATATAAGCCCGCCATCGATCCCTATCCTGAGCAATATTAATCCAGTCTCTATCATCATATCCCACCTCCCTCAAATCTAGTTTAATATTATCCTCCCACCTACAGCTCGGCCTCTCCAAAGATCTTTTCCCCTCAGGCCTTCCAACTAACTCTCTAGATGCATTTCTGGATTCGTCCATACGTGCTACATGGCCTACCTTTCTCAAACGTATGGATTTAATATTCCTAATTATGTCAGGTGAAGAATACAATACGTGTAATTCTACGTTGTGTAACTTTCTCCATTCTTTTTTAACTTCATCTCTATTAGCCCCAAATAATTTCCTAAGTATCTTATTCTCGAACACGCTTAACTCTGTTCCTCCCTCTCTCAAAGTGAGAGTCCAAGTTTCACAACCATACAGAACAGGTAATGTAACTGATTTATAAATTCTAACTATCAGGTATTTTGGGAGCAGGCTGGATGATAAAAGCTTCTCAACCGAATAATAACAGGCATTTCCCATATTAATGGAGCGTGTGAAATAAACAGAGGAAATAAGAAATGAAACTGTGCTAAAAGAATGGTTGAAGAAAGAATATAATGCTGAAACTCATCAGGAGGAGAAAAGAAAAATTGGCTGGGCCACTGACTAAAAAGAAACTGCCTGCTGAAGAATGCACTGGAAGGAATTGTGAACAGGAGAAAAGTTCGGATACAAGAAGATATCAGATGATAGTTAGCATTAAGATAGATAGATTATATGCGGAGAGTAAGAGGAAGGCGGAAAATAGGTAAGATTGAGGACTGCTGGATTTGCAATAATAGACGTGCCCTTTGGTAGAGAAGTACAGAAGAATAAATGAGTGAATTAAATAAATAAATAATTAATTAATTAATCAATCAATCACTTATTCTAAACAAATTTATTGTTAATTAAATTAGTTATACAGGTTTGTATTATGCGAAATGAGACCAATGATTCGCTTGGGAGTACCTCATATTCGCCTTGTAGTTGCGTCAGATCTCGGAATATAACTCAACTAGGTAATCAACTCAAGCAGGATTCGAACCTCGATCCGAGTTCAATCTCGGATTAAGAGTTTTACAGGCTACCCTTGACTATCTTGGTGACCTACACTCATTAATTAATACATTAATGAGTGTAGGTCACTATTATTAAACACTTACTTACCTACAAATGGTTTTTAAGGAACCTGGAGGTTCATTGCCGCCCTCACATAAGCCCGCCATCGGTCCCTATCTTGTGCAAGATTAATCCAGTCTCTATCATCATATCCTAACTCCCTCAAATCCATTTTAATATTATCTTCCCTTCTACGTCTCGGCCTCCCCAAAGGTCTTTTTCCCTCCGGCCTCCCAACTAACACTCTATATGCATTTCTGGATTCGTCCATATGTGCTACATGCCCTGCCCATCTCAAACGTCTGGATTTAATTTTCCTAATTATGTCAGGTGAAGAAAATAATGCGTGCAGTTCTGCGTTGTGTAATTTTCTCCATTCGCCTGTAACTTCATCCCTCTCAGCTCCAAATATTTTCCTAAGAACCTTATTCCCAAACACCCTTAATCTCTGTTCCTCTCTCAAAGTGAGAGTCAAAGTTTCACACCCTACAGAACAACCAGTAATATAACTGTTTTATAAATTCTAACTTTCAGATTTTTTGACAGCAGACTAGATGACAAAAGCTGCTCAACCGAATAATAACACAGATTTCTCATATTTATTCTGCGTTTAATTTCCTCCTGAGTGTCATTTGTATTTGTTACTGTTGCTCCAGACATTTGGATTTTTCAACCTCTTCGAAGGATAAATCTCCAATTTTTATATTTCCATTTCGTACAATATTCTGGTCACGAGACACAATCATATACTTTGTCTTTTCGGGATTCACTTCCAAACCTACCGCTTTACTTGCTTCAAGTAAAATTCCCATGTTTTCCCTAATCGTTTGTGAATTTTCTCCTAATATATTCATGTCATCCGCATAGACAAGAGGCTCATGTAACCCGTTCAATTTCGAACCATGTCTGTTATCCTGAAATTTCCTAATGCCATATTCTAGAGCAAAGTTAAAAAGTAAAGGTGATAGTGCATCTCCTTGCTTTAGCCCGCAGTGGATTGGAAAAGCATTACATATAAATTGGCCTATACGGACTCTGCTTGTAAGTTTCATTGAGACACATTTTAATTAATCAAACTAATTTCTTGGAAATGCCAAACTAAACACTATTAAACACTAACATAGCTTTCTTTCCTTCTTTCCCTGAGTTTAACCTCTCCCTTGTAGGTTCATTTACACGACCCACGCCACACGGGCCTTACAGTACCGCGTCCTGTGGGGAGAGGAATTAAACTGTGGATCACATACATACTTTTTTGACCACACAAGGGCATGGAGGGCCTCCCCGGACGAGGGATCAGCTCAGTGCCAGGGCCACCTCCGATACAACACAAACATTTAAGACATTACACAGCATTCACTCACACATATGAAAGGATTAAGGGAAGGATCGCCGTCCATGGCCGGACTTTCAAGAGGTAAAATTCCGGCATTTGCCTGGAAATAACTGAGGAAACCATGAAAAACCTCAGTTAGGATTGCCGGCCCCTGGGATCGAACCCCGGACCTCCCGAATGCAAGGCCAGCCCTCTACCACTCCGCTAGCCCGCTCGGTCTAACATAGCTTAGCAATGGTAATTTTAATGTAAACGTCCGAGATATCCTACAGGGTCACGTTTGAAAAATTTGCCCTTTCCTCATAAAAGGATATGAAGTTATGTGCTTTGTGTATAAACAAGAAGATTCCACTTGTAGCTCTTCAGGAAAGCAAACCCGTCCACATCGAATAAACTTGAATTTTAAACGTCTCCTTATGAGGCAAGTTGTCGGAACGTCCATGTTCAAAAATCGCCGAAGCGTTCAATACAATAGGGAGAGTATTTCCGATATCTCATCTCGTGCTGAATTATTGTCCATCGTGACCGTGGGAGAATAATTTATCCGGCATTCCAAAGCGACGGTGTTAGCCTACTGACACGGTCAGGCGGGGGCTGACTCTAGGTCGGCCAGGCGAAGAAGCGTGCCAAACTACTCCCTAAAGCGGCGCGCTAACAAATGTGCGCCCCCACATGCCCCCAGCTGCGAAATAATTGCGTCATTCAGGTAATCCGCGTGTGCACAGGTGTAGCAGGCTCAACCCACACAGCCGAATTCGTGAGGCTTAAACAACTCGCGATATACTACTTTGTATCTATAAACAAGATAAATAAAAAGTTGCAAGATAAAACTGTTAAGATAAAACTGAATAACAGTTTCAGATCGTAAACAAAATAATACAAATAAAAATTTAATTACATTTTTGTTGTACTAGTTTTACACAGACAGATTTGTAAGTACCTAGGCTATGAATATACAGGGACATCATTTTATTTTTACTAACATTTCTAATATTAACCTGGCTGTATCTTTGGATCAATGGTTGAGAACCGTAAACACAGTTTGCTACCCCCTTCCACGACTGGAGTTCGATGATACTGGCGTAATATACAAACAAATCACTTCACTAGGCATAGGAGGGAAGAAAATTAGTTCATCCATTTACGTAAACTAGGAAATATCGCTATTTTGTGTTTGATAATTTTCATTACGTTTTTGTTTAATCAAAATACAGTACAGTATTAACAATGTTTTTACTCACGAACTGAGCTGTCCATGTGGACGTATTCATTATGCAGTGTATATTATACTGTCTATAGCACATTAGCATACACTATAGTGAATGAAATTAAATTGAAAAATAATCAAATATGAATATTTAAACATATTTTTTAAAATAGTGGTCGTCCATTTCGATACAGGCTTCAGTTCTAATGTGCATATTATCGCACTATATACTATTGCACCTAATTCCAATTACCAGTTTCGTCCTTCGTACTAGTAACTCATGTTGAAATAATTCTGCACCTACTCTATAAAAGAGTAGGCTATCTTACGTACTGTAAATTCAATCTTCACTTCTGCCCGACCCGAAAAGATAAAATTACTCAGGCATGCTATCTACTGTCCATCCAAGTGGTTATGTAGCAGGGTCGTAGAAAGGAGGATAATCACGTGACAGTTAATTACTTAACGAGGCCCTTTTATTTAAATTATTTTAAACAGTTGTATAATATTACGTAGACGTCCAATTCCTAACACAAATTAATGTTTTCAGAAAAGAGCTAAGACATCCCAGCCACTAGCCTTTACAGAAAGGCGAATAGAAGCGAGTGGGGGAAACCGGGATGCGACGTAGGCAAATGGGCGACGGTACCTGTGCGAAAATGATTAAATATTGAAAGCTCTTTCGTCACCGAAAAACCCGAATATATTTTGGAACGTACTGTTTTCTGTGACCGTAAGACTACTATGACTAGGGTATATGCAGCCTTGGTTCTGGGTGGAGGACGGTTGAACTTCATTAGTAGAAGGGGTGGGAGTGAAGTACATTAAAAAACTCAGGTACAATAAAAATTGAAGTAAAAATAAAATGATGTCCCTGTCCTTTGTAGAGAGAGAGAGAGAGGGTTACAAATATGAAATTAGGAGTACAATGGGTAAGATTACAGGACCGAAGATATATCCATTCACTAATTTTCCTATATCGCATCATCAATACTTCTTCGCCTAACTATCTCGCGGTGCGTTTTAATTTCTTGTCCTCTTATCACAGCCTGGGTACTCGTTCTGAAAATGACCCTTTATTATCTATGCCTTGCCATAAGACAGCTCACTATTCTTCCTCTTTCACAGTATCAGCAATTCGTTTCTGGAACTCCCTACCCAGCTCCCTCAGGAACTGTCGAAATATATTGCAATTTAAAAGTAAATTGTTTAAACACATGACCAGTATTCAGGTTTAATTCTCCTTTGTGTGTATGTGTGTATATATGTAATTTTCCTCAGTGTTGTATAGTTATAATTTACATTTGAATTTGTTATTCTTTTAATTTGTAATATTGGTTCACTTACCGCTTGAATAATCATTGAGTGTAACTTCTAGCCTTATATTATTTTGTAATTATTATTATTTAGTATGTTTGCATTATTTTACTCAACTTGTACTTGCATGACTATATAAATTTTTATGAGTGTTTTTAAATATTAGTTTGTAAAATTGTATCAGCTTCTCTTGTTTCTGACTAAGTGGAAGAGAAGGCCTCATGGCCTTAACTTCGCCAGAATAAATAAATATGTTTATTACAAATATGAAATAGTGTGATATACGGCCTGAGACGTGTTGAATTCTAGCGGAAGCCTTCCAAGTTACTAAGCATTGATACTCTCTTTCGCGGGAATGTGTTATTTTACAGTTAGAAGATGAACTGTTGAAACGTTTACCATTATTGCGCTCTCGAGGGAAGTGAAAATTTTGGCGAAAAGTTTTTTCATGAACAGTCTTATACATTGTTATTCCTCAATTTTAGAAATATTAATGATATAATATATATATTCTTAAAGAGAACTAATCTGCGTTTATAGCAATACATGTTTAATTGATTTCGTTTTTAAATGATTACTATATGTTTTGAGGTTATGACTTACAACATCAGTGTGTTACAAATACGAAATACTAGTGCTATTAGTATTGCATTTTTATACCCTGGTTTTCTGTTTCGTTACTAGTGTTTGCATCTGTAGGAGGAGGGAAAATCTCGTCTTCCAACAAACTTAGAAAACAATGGTGGAATGAAAAGGCAATGCAAGAAGCTATAAAACAAGTTCGAGAAAAGACGTTGAGGGACGATTCTTCTGGATTCTATACTTTACGATCAGTATTCAAAACATGTAGGTTCCAAAACCAAAAAACAAAATGGTATTCCATATTTGTAACACTTCCTCTTAGCCTAACACAAACTAACAACACTACCCAATATGGCAAGCAATTTTACTACATATTTAAAATTAAAATTCTTTATGTTTCTTTATCTGTGAATATTCTCATTTTGAAAGCAAAAGAGAACGTAAACCAATACAATGTGAACCCTCAACACCGAATTTCATGAGCCACCACTGCCGTGGGGGGGGGGGAATTCTGACGGTCGAGGGTTATGAGGTAAGTTGGTTTCCTCCATTGCAACACAGACCTATTTAAGTAAGTCAAAATCTTCACAGAATGAGAATTACATACCCTTTTATTAATGTCCTCTTTCTTTTAGGAAGGCTATTTTAATTTTACAATTTACGACTAAAATTAGCCTCGTATATATTGTTCAAGAATTAGTATTACTTATGACTTATTCAAACCTAAGTGAACCATTGAAATAAACAATATGTGTAAACTTTAACATAATTTCCAATTACTTATTTTCTTAAGTAGAAAAGCAATACTGGAAGTTATTACAAAATATGTGCAGCTGTGTTATGAAAATATATTTGTTCGCAATTAATTGTAATTGGAGTAAATTAGGGTCTGTTGGACAGTCGGGCATGTTGAACACTTTGTACTTTCACGTGTTACCTCGCCACTTGTGGGCACCACATTCTGCTAGAAGTCAATGACGGAAGTTGCCCCACTACATACCCTAATTTACCCTATATACTTTCTCAAGCCTTAAGATTCATAAATGAAATCAAGAGTTCTCCTTCTGAATCTCCGAAGAATGAATACTCTTTGTGAGCAATGTAAAGGAATAAAGTTCACTTTCCTATTTCTATTAGTTATTTATGATGTTTTGTATAAATTAAATCCGTGGCGCAATATCCACTTGCTTCAGCAGGAGTGAATGGTCATCCAATCACTACGGGGGTAACGTTCTGTCGGCGAGATTATTCCTCCAGCTGTTATACCTAGCTCAAGAAACCGGATTTCGCTACTCACTATAGCTCCCCAAATTCTTCATGATGCTGTGTGGTCTCATACACTGACCAAAATTTCATGAGAACTTCTTCCCCGCTTTCTAATTCCATATCCCTAGTTCGACGCATTGTTCCTTATACAGGATGTTTAAAAAATACGGGGCATAATTTCAGGTATGTATTTCCCACATGTAGACAATCATAATAGTTCATTACAACATGTGTCCGGAAATGCTTCATTTCCGAGTTATGGCCTTCACAACATTGAAATTCACCGTAACGTTTTTCTTTCCGCAGGTCGTTGTCATTACAGAAGATGTTCAAAACGTCCACCTCCTGCTTGAATACAGACCTCACATCGATGTCTCATTGACCCCCGAACACGATCCCAAACTCCAGTAGTATTGCGTATGTCCTCAGATATGATAAGGATACAATTGATACTCTTTCAACAGTCTCCAGACAGTCGTATGAGGAACATTGACTTGCAACGCTACCCTTCGTGTGCTGATAGAAGGAATCATGTTCACAGCCTCCAGAATCTCCTCCTGTACTTCTGGAGTTGTAGATCTTGGTCGTCCCCTTCCCAAACCAGGAGAGTTAAATTTTCCATACTCGCACAGACGGTAATGGAGACGTACAAATGTCTTCCGATCTGGACATTGTCGTTGTGGGTACCTCTCCTGGTACAAACGACGAGCCAGCACAGCATTGCCGTCCGCCTTACCGTACATGAAGTGTATCTCTGCCAGCTCTTGATTTGAATACATGTCGCACAGTCTAACGCCTACACAACACTGAATGTAACCTTCGCCTAGGAATGAACTGTCAGAGTGCCCTCTTAATGTCTCTTTTGACGACAACGACCTACGGAAAGAAAAACGTTCCGGTTAATTTCAATGTTGTGAAGGCCATAACTCGGAAATAAAGCATTTCCGGACACATGTTGTAATGAACTATTTTGATTGTCTACATGTGGGAAATACATACCTGAAATTATGCCCCGTATTTTTGAAACACCCTGTATACAATGCAGCTGCGACGCGAGAACTTTTAAATAAATGTTAAATAATATGAACTATAAACAGTGATACATATTAGCAAGTAATAAAAGAAAATAAATGACTGTGGAACGCATAAAGTATATAATAACAATGTTTGTGACATCTTCGTAACATTCTTCTAGTTATAATAAGTTAATCTCTTTTTTTTCAACACGTCATAAATTACGTACTATCTGGAAGATTTTAATCAATCGTGCTTTTATATTTTATCTTAGTGTTTCAGTCATTTTTAATGTTACTGGTTTAAGATTAAGGAATCTGTGAGTCGCGAAATTCTGTTATTGTATCTCGTACTTTATTCGTGACACGTGTAACAGTGTGTCCTCTTCTGTTCCTTCATATATGAGGATGAGCAACAAAACCAGTTCTATGAATCAGCAAAAAGGTATCCAAAGCCTGAGGAATAATTAACGTTCGCAGAATATGGGCTACTTTTGTATGAATTATATTTCCCACATCGTAATGGCGATGTGTTATTCTGCTACTTGTTTCGAAATGAGTTTAAACCGACAAAAAATGAGCACTTAAAATTCATGACTCAGGAAAATCATTTTGTTTCATATTGCTGAGAGCATAGCTTTGTTTCTATAAGTCAGCATCTGAAGTCCGTTCATATTTCTCAGTAAAGACTAACTTTCATTCTTAAAATTTGTACCATGCATAAATTCAGAAACATTTTATTGGGTGTTTTGTTGGTGAGAAGAAAACTAAAGAATATGCACAATTACAATCTGTAACGGCAAACTTTAAAATTTTCAATATGTCAGAAGAAATGTTTATAGGCTTATATTCATAGTAAAATAACCTTAAAAGTACTAGTATTTTGTAAATATGTTAGGTATTGTAAGCTGATATATCAGAATTATAAAGCATATAGTATTACTATGCAATGGGGCTTGCTGCGAATAAAATAAAACAGTCTATAAAACGTCAATAAAACTAATAAATAAGTGGACTATATTTATGTAATTCAGACCATTAGTAATGGCTGACCTCTGTATTCTATATTTTTGCCAAATACTGTCAATGTTACCAACTATCTACATTAAACACTATTTTGTATCTTAAACTCATACATACATACATACATACACGAGGTTGGGGTTCGATCCTGGCAGAGGTCGATGGCATTAAAATGTGTTTAAATGCGACAGGCTCATGTCAGTAGATTTACTGGCATGTAAAAGAACTCCTGCGGGACAAAATTCCGGCACACGGGCGACACTGATATAACTTCTGCAGTTGCGAGCGTCGTTAAATAAATCATAATTTAAATTTTACAAGTATACATACATACATACATACATACATACATACATACATACATACATACATACATACATACAGTCCACACCTGTGCAGTAACGGCTAGCGCGTCTGGCCGCGTAACCAGGTGGCCCGGGTTCGATTCCCGGTTGGGGCAAGTTACCTGGTTGAGGTTTTTTTTCCGGGGTTTTCCCTCAATCCAATATATGAGCAAATGCTAGGTAACTTTAGGTGTTGGACCCCGGACTCATTTCACCGGCATTATCACCTTCATCTCATTCAGGCGCTAAATAACCTCAGATGTTGATAAAGCGTCGTAAAATAACCTAATAAAACATACATACATACATACATACATACATACATACATACATACATACATACATACATACATACATACATACATACATACATACATACATACATACATACATACAGGGTGATTCATGACTAACATGCATAACGTGTGGCTGTGATTTTTAACGTACTCTAGTAATATAGTACCTACACATATTCACCTTATTTTGATCGGTTACAGAGTTATCGTTGTTTGTAAACCAGCAGAAGCAGAATTTGAATCATTTAAATGTTCAAAATTAAACTACAGCACAAAGCAAAATTCATCGTCCTCGCTCGGGTGTGAACTAATACACTTCTTATTCAATGGCCTGCATCGTAACGTTAAGACCACTAACGTCGACTTACTCGCATAAAACTTATAATGAGAAAATATGTCATTCTCATGATGCCATTACCTTTCCAGTAATAAAATCACATAAGATAATATTTAAATAAACATAAGGAGACTTCAATGCACGTGCAGATATTGAACCTCAAATCAACTGATCGTCTGTTATGCAAATTGGAGTCTCGTGTTGGACCAGCCCTTACTTCTTGATTCATGAACACGATATCATTGTAGATAATAGTGAAGACCACAACCTCCTGATCTCTGCAGTTCCTCGTGCGGAAAATTATAATGCGATTCGTTCCTCCTTATTGGAATTAGAACCGTATTTCACTGCAAGGATGACCTCATTTTGTATTAATTCTTAACACTATGCATGTTGCCCTCGGTAGCTAAGTGATTACCACGATTTTCCTTCGCGTCTTCATTCTTCATAAAGGGTAACTGTTTTGTAGGATGATTGAAATTCTTATAATAAATTGCTATAAACATAACTATTACCTTGCTATCGGAGGTAATAATAACACTGTCTCTACTTCACAAATGGTACATTTCACAGTGCAAGAATATGAGTTCAATAAAACCTTAGCCGATCGTATTTACAGGTAGAACAATCATCCACTCTGTCGTCCACGTCGCAGGGGGCGGGCAACGAAAGTAGAGGATTTCTTGTTGGGGTGAAGTACGGTGGAGACTTCGAGCCGCTACGGTAGCCGTGAAGGCCCAACAAGAACCTCGAAAACCGGCAGAAGAGGCTCTGGCCTGGTCCTCCAAGTAGAGGGTCAGGCAAAGGGTTGCCACCCCTTTACTGTAAAATAACCCTCGCTACGTTTCCCCAGGCCATGCAAGTTAGAGGGTTAGAAAATGGATCTTGGGATGACCGACAACAATGGGAAAGGGGAATAAAAGGCAACCGCTGAAAGTGGAAACGCCTATAAAAGCAAAAGTAAGTAACAATCAGCCAAACGCATTTACCTTTAATGCCAATATTGAAATAATTATAATTATATTCTGTGCTGTGGAGGAGAAGATTTCATTACTGATGACAAAAGTATTCAAGATAAATAAGTCGTTCGAGACAAATATTTGGCAACTCCTCAACTTGCTTGTAATGTTTATATTTGTTTATAAGCTTCACAAAAATTAAAGATAAAACGAATAAAACATCACATCTTTAAAGTAGTAATATTTCTAGTATTATTAGTAGCAGTAGCAGGCCTAGTAGAAGTAGTACCACTAGTAGTCGCCCTAGTAGACTTGTTAGTAGTAGTACAAATAGAAATAGCAGCATTAGTAGTAGTAGTAGTACAAATAGAAATAGCAGCATTAGTAGTAGTAGTAGTAGTAGTAGTAGTAGTAGTAGTAGTAGTAGTAGTAGTAGTAGTAGCAGCAGCAGCAGCAGTAGTAGCAGCAGCAGTAGTAGTATTTCACTAATGAAACTTTTTGGGATTATTTAGCGTCTACATTCAACGTGAGCGAAAAAATGGTCGACGAATTTTGCGTGAAACTCTTTGTCAGGGATAAGTATCTTTTAAAAAGATTTATACATGAACCCGTGGAAAAAGTGTTAAAATTTTAAACTGTAAAATCGCAATATATTGAGCCATAATTTGATGAAATTTATACATGAACCCGTGGAAAAAGTGTTAAAAATTTAAATAGTAAAATCGCAATATATTGAGCCATAATTTGATGTAATTTTTAAAGGCTTCAAATTGAACATTTAAATTATTTTAAAGTGAAATACTTAATTTTTATGCCAATAGTTCTTTCTTTACTCAGTATTACAGAATATATTTTACGAATAAAATATTTTTAATGTTATTATAAAATGCACACCTTTTAATAATAAATTACGTTACAAAGTTGAAATTTTGAATAGACTTTCGAAAGTCAAGCAGCCTATGTTAAAAGTAGACCAACATTATGATATTCCTATAAGTCAAGAATATGAAAATGCGAAGTATTTCTACAGAAATTATTAATTTTTAATTAGAGTTGTTTTATTGTTCAAATATTTTTTTTCAAAGTAACTAATCACAGAAACACTCCTATAATATTTTACTTTATAAATTATCATATTAAGAATTTCAGTAAAAATCAAGTACGTTTCATCATACAATCTGCATAATTTACAAAGTCGATCCAGCAGTGTTTCCTAGTCAGCTTGAAATCATTTGATGATGGTGGTGATATATTTTTAAATATAACAACGTAATAGATATTTATTTCCGAAAGTGGTAGGTATCAGCAACGGTTAAGACTCATAGCCTTAAAGCTATGGGAACGTTAAGACCAGAGGCTTGAATCCCGTTTAGGGTATGGATTTTTGTTTGTTGTTAATGTGATGTTCGGTGTTGTCATTTGTGAAGGATTAGCAATGTTCTGACCCTACGTCCTAAGAGTTGTACATTATTTCTTCCAAACACCAGATTAAAGCATACCCAAAAATGAGAAGCCAAACTCTTCAAGTTATGCAGCTCCATTAAGTTAGTGAGTCAGTGAGTGAGTGAGTCAGTCAGACAGTCAGTCAGTAAAGGATCATAACAAAATAGCATCCTCGGGGTACTGTAGCACACGTCTACAGCTTCTGAACGTTAGCTGGATACCCCACAGAAAACACCCTCCGGAAATGAAATACGGAGGCCTGCGACGTCTTACAAAGCTCTGAAATGGTACCGAATCTAATTCCATTCTCTGGTTGCTGCTGGCTATCAAGTACCTATACATCCGGACCACCCATGGAATACACGCACGACTGCGGTCTGTCGTCAACAATGCTTCAATAATTTACAATCCCCTGTGCACAATAATTTAGTATCATGGGAAAGTCATATCTTTAGTTTTAATGTGAGGTTTATTTCACAAACAATATATTTACATTCAATAATATGATAATGTCCGTAGTGAAATATAGTAAACTAGTTGAAGAAACTATATGGGAGCTTCCTGTATTAGTCGCGAACACGCACAATGCTTCCGACTTAAATAGATGTTGATTCCAGCTTCTTTGTTCTCTGGCGAATGAATACTTTTACCATGATATCTCACTCATCTTTGTGTATTGCCATAATACCCACTCGTCATTGGTGGTCTTCACGCTGGTCGCTGGATCATAAGTTTGCGGGTTCTAATCTGCCGAGTACGATGGATTTTAACAGAGAACGAAATTGAATTTTGGGTAAATATGTTATTCATTTTTTTTCCAATATATTTTGTTAGGTTTTCAATATTTAAAATGGTATATCATACATGACTATTGTATCAAGTTTAATCACTCGATTTTGAGAGAAGGGGTGTACAAGTTTTGATTTTAATCCTTATTCTTCACAAATTACGGACTTTGGGCGGAAAATTATATTTATCTTTAAATTAATATTTTTATTTTCCTTCTTAAAAATGGTATGTAACATATGACAATACTAATATTATACTCATGTTAACTTTTCGTTTTTCTGAGCTGAGAGCGTAGTATATATACTAGTGACGTCAAAGCAAGCACATTTTTCTGATCCTGACGTCGTGCGCGGGCATCAAGCGCTAAGTATGGAAAGAGGAAGGGTTGTGATATGAATAAGCAGCCTGTTGGATTAAGAAAACAGTGGTGCACAAACTTCAGACGGAACATGAAATTTTATGTCGTTATTTTTATATGCCTTCTTTCTGTTTGATATTATCTATATTGTCTGTGAAACAAAAGTACTAATACCAATTTCTTAATATTGCAGTTGTGTATTAAATGTTAATAATATAATAAAGAGTTAAGGAGGCATATTCACATAAATTCCATAGTAGTACCACTATACTGTACTAAATAGATGAAACACATCATTCATAAAGAAAGCGATATCCCCCCCCCCAAAAAAAAGAGATTAAGTATGACATGATAAGTTGGAATTGATATTGATGTTATCTTTAGCCTTATAAAAGTAATAAATAAACCAATCAAAACAATATTACAGTACAAAGCAAAGTTACCTAGGTGCTGTATAGTTTGAGGTGTAACTAATATTCCATAATAAAATTCTTATCGCATATGCTTTTAAAGTGATATTGGTGAGCAACTTCCAATCATCAGAATATTAAATTATTTTCTCGAAATGTGCTGAAGCTATAGAGCTGACATTTTTACAACGCATGCGCACGTATCTTTTGCTTATGATGTAACAGCAGTTGCTTCGTTAATTCATTTCCTTACAAACAATTCCCATTAGAATATTTTCAAAATTTTCAATACACTATCTTCAGTAATACATATTTACGGTATATTAGATTCACGAAAACATTCTGTAAGGCTACTAAATAACTAGGCATATACCTGAAATTTTCACTTCTCTATAAAAAAAAAGTTGAGAAAATATTTATCTTGAATAAAAAAATCAAACTTGGGAAAAATTAGCATTAAAATTAAAACTTACATTCTTATAATGCACTTATACTTCTCAGACAAATCTCAAAATTAACATGGAAACAGTTTTAATAAGTTCTCTTCCCTTTATCCATTGAATCAGTGCTGGCCATCCCTGAATATAGCTCGACCAAGCGGCATATACTACCTCTTTCGTCTGTCTCTTTCCTTTCCGCTGTAAAGTACTCAGGCTCTCCTGAGCTCTAAAGCGCGTGCTTGCTCCTGTGGCTTCAATTGACATGACTGATATATAGTATACATGTAATATGTATATGTCTTTTTTTTTTAACGCTCATTTTCCATAAGTTCAGTTTTCCCACACAAAAGAATCTTTCCACAGCTTTTATTTCATTTAGTAAATTGAACTTTCAGGAATTGTATTATTGAATGTTTTACATGTACTGAAACAATGTTTTTGAATCTTTTAAGATTAGAGATGTTACAAGTGACGGTGTATTGAAAACCGTTGAAAAAATATACAAATGTAGTAAAAATTGCTTCTGAGTAATAACATCTAGGAAAATTGTTGTGCTGTGCACAGTATACACATCAAGAACTTTCATCTCACTTTCCTTATTTTTGAAGAAAGTAGGCTAAAATAGTGAGAATTACTTGCTGTAGACTGCGTAAAAGTGTGCATGCACTTGACCCTCCTGTAATGAGTAACGAGTTGAGAGGTGCTTGTCCTGCACTACTGACTTAGTCTCTTGCGCTAATGTACGGGTGATGTGTTAAAGCAAACAGTGCTAAAACGGATCCTGAAATGTTTAACGTGTATAGAATACAACAGTTTTGACGTAGAAGAAGTCGTTAGTTTTGACGTAGAAGAAGTCGTTGCTAACATGACTACTTCAAAAGGATTATGTTAATGTAGAAATTCTCTTTTAAATTTAAATTAAATTAATATTATTAAGTAGGCCTACATTGATTAATTGGTTTATTTATTTATGTATTTATTTATTTATGTATGTAAATATGTATGCATTTATTTGTTTGTTTCTTTGTTTGTTTGTTTATTTATTTATTTATGTAAGTATGTATTCATTTATTTATTTATTTATTTATTTATTTATTTATTTATTTATTTATTTATTTATTTATTTATTTATTTATTTATTTATTTATTCATTCATTCATTGCAGAGAGAAAATCATAATAGGTACAAACAGAAAATGTAATCGTGTATTAATTGTCTGATATATTTAGTGATTAAGTTTTTAAACACAATTTTATTCGCTGATGATCAGGCTATCATAGAAGAAACAGAAGATGGACTACAAATGGCATCCTTCAAATTACAGAACATAATGACAGAATATAACTTGAATATATCTACTACGAAGACAAAATCAATGGCCTTTTTAGGGAAAAATCTACTTAGATGCAAAATTATTATAAATAATAAAATAATCGAACAAGTATCCAACTTCCAATATTTAGGGTCTAATGTGACATATAACCAAAACGAAGATATAAATATGAAAGTTCAGAAATTTGGGAGAATATGCGGAACCATCAGGAGATACGACAGAAAACTACAAAAGAAACGCAACTGAAACTTTATAAAGTAGTAGCCACACCAGCCCTAATGTATGGATGCGAAAATTGGACCTTAAATAGGAAAGATAAGAGGAAAATAGAGACTTCACAAATGAAATTCCTAAGAGCAGTTGCGAAAATTGGACCTTAAATAGGAAAGATAAGAGGAAAATAGAGACTTCAGAAACGAAATTCCTAAGAGCAGTTGCAGGGACTACCCTCCTAGACCACAGAGAGAACATTGATATCAGAACAGAGCTGAATATATTTAACATGAACAATACAAGAGAAATTGGCATGACCACATAATTAGAATGGATGAAACGCGACTTCCCAAAATAATGCTAAATTTTAAGCCCAAAGGACGTAGATGTTGGGCGCCCAAGAACAAGATGGACTGACGATATTCCCTGAGGACGGAACAGGCCTGAAGGCCTAAACCTGAAAGATGATGATGATGATGATGATTATGATGATGATGAGTAAGGAACTAAACATCTACAGAAAAGTAAGTAACTAATTGTACAAATTTGTAGAAAACGAATCCTGAAATGTTGAACGTGTATAGAATACAACAGTTTTGATGTAGAATAAATCGTTGCTAACATGACTACTTCAAAATGATTATGTTAATGTAGAAATTCTCTTTTAAATTTAAATTAAATTAATATTATTTACTTGATCGGTTGATTTATTGATTTATTGATTTATTTATTTATTTACTTATTTATTTATTTATTTATTTATTTATTTATTTATTTATTTATTTATTTATTTATTTATTTATTTATTTATTTATTTATTTATTTATTCATTCATTCATTCAGTGATGTAGAGAGAGAAAATCATAATAGGTACATATATTTGTATAGTTTTGGCCGATGAATTGTATATGCTTTAAATTGAATAGTAATCTATATAGCTCTACTGATAAATTGTTTGTGTTTGTAATTTGAAGTAGTTTGCATGATATGTATTATCAATTTCTGTATATCACAACTGGTTGAATTGTTTATGCCTTAAATTTAATTAAATTGTTTTGTATTATAATATAGCTCAACTTATGAATGATCGTTTGCGTTTGTAAATTTAATAATCTGATTGGATATGTATTGTATACTTTTAGTAGAGCCATCGATGTAGCTCAGTCGGCAGACTCGCCGGGCCGCTGATCCGGAGCTGCGTTCGGGCTTGGGTTGGATCCCCCTTTGGACTTTGGTTTCTTCGGAGGTTTTCCCCAGCCGTGGGACTGAAGCCGGATGGTCTATGGCGAGTCCTTGGCATCAACCCCTTTGATTTGATTACCCCCTTTGATTTGATTACCTGGTTGGGTTTTTCCGAGGTTTCCCCCACCGAAAAGGCAAATGCCGGGTAATATTTTGGCGAATCCTCGGACCCCATCTCATCTCACTACATCTCGCCAAAATGTAAAAAAATTGTACAAAATTGTAAAAATTGTAGAAAATTACTAAATTGTAAAACTATAAAAATTTGTAAAAATTGTAATTGTAATATTGTAAAATGTTGACATGTTCCACATCTTAAAGCTTCATTGCTCATGTAAGATCTATGGAATAAAATAAATGAATGAATGAATGAATGAATGAATGAATGAATGAATGAATGAATGAATGAATGAATGAATGAATGAATGAAACAGAAAATGTAATTGTGTATTAACTGTCTGATATATTTAGTGATTAAGTAAGGAACTAAATATCTAGAGAAATCTAAGTAACTGATTGTACAAATTTGAAGAGAAACAAAACAGTAAAATTTATTACAGTATATGGTTTGAAAATATGGTTGGGTTGTATCAATTCTTATGTCTAAGGGGAATTCTTTTTTTACGAAGCCAAAACCATAAAGTCCCTAACTTACCTCTACCATTAAAATTTACAAGTAGGAATTCTTATTTACTAAATAGTTCCTTCGTATACCACGTTACTAATTGTAATTTTGAGTTATCATTTTACAGGAAAATTTCCTGTTTATAATCTCCATCTACCTCTTCTAATCTCAGAACCGTTGAACACTGTTTATATATTTATAGGGATGCGAAAGCCACATTCATACTTTTGCGCCTAGGAACGCAATAAAAAAGTCATTAAATGTAATTGAATCTACAGCAGACGGAGTAATGACTATAATGTGGGTTCTAACGCAGCTCCGAGCCGAAGTGCTTATTATAAACCAGAACTGCGCTACAAACCTGTTCAGAATTCAGTCGAGATTTGCCGCTGGCCTGTCTCATTTCTCTCTCGAGGTATAAATCCTTGCATATTTTAGTGCTTTCAACATACTTCGCTTGTGTTCCCTTTCAGTAAAGAATGTCATTATATTCCCATACACGTTTTTTATTTAAAAAAAATTAAATATCTCTTCGTGAATAGATATTTTAGATAACAGATAATTTGTCTCAAATTATCTAGATTTTAAAATAAATAATTGTTATAACTGTATTCATAATTATTGTAGTTCTAATTCACTAGTAGACAGGAAGAGAAGGCCTGATGGCCTTATTTCTATCAGGTTATGTAAATAAATACTAAATAAATAAAAAATTTTGTAAATTAAGAACATTTAAATTTTGTCGTAGCGAGCATTATGTTACGTTATGCGTAGAGATATTGAGAATTGACGCACTCTTTATTTTAAGAAAGACCTCATAACATTGGAAAAAAAGGTATACCACATCGATGTACAGTAATCGATCGCATTTTGGACAAGAGATTGCGAAATTTCATACCATTTAATGACTACCAAACTGGTAACAATTGTCTTTCTGGACATCACGAAAGCTTTTGATAGTGTTGGCCATGACCACATAAGAGTTACTTTGGAAAGTTCTCCTGCCCCAACACAACTTACCCAACTTGTGATAGTTCTACAGGATGGAAACACTACACGAATTGAATTAGGTCACACAAAAACTAAACCAATTGTTCTAAAGAAAGGAGTCATGCCTCCTTTAACTGTTCTCGGCTTTGCCGACGATACCGTAATTATTGGTAAAGACGAAGTTTCCGCTATTGAACTGACAAGCATGGCTTATCAAAGATTTACAGACATTGGGCTAAAATTAAATCCTAATAAATCCGTAATTATAAATATCTCCAAAGGTAAGCTTGTCGGACACAATCTCAGTATATATCCTGATTTTGAAATTAAATCTATTGGTACAAACGACTCTATTCGCTATCTGGGAGTAAACTTCTCTGACTCAATAGTTTTCAATCCCCAGTCAACATTGAAAGATCTAAATAATAAACTTGAAACTTCTACCTCGTCACCTTTTCTTCATGCAGACCAGAAATATTGTGTTCTAAATACCTCCATCTGTCCTTCCTTAATATATCAATTTCAAACCATCCCTTCTGAACTTATACCAAAAAAGTTCTTGGACGACGCCGTCAAATTAATAAAAAGTGCACTGAAAGGGGTACTGAATCTGCCTACAGACATTCCTGATCCAATGATATATAGTCCCAGGAAGTACAAAGGACTAGGAATTTTTCGAACAAAATGGGAAGCACTACTACAACAAATTAATGCCCTTCGATGTTTACACAAATCTCAAAACCCATACATCATACAAACACGTCAGGTTCATGAGGAGAGCATTAGATGTGCCCAATCTCTGAACATTGTTCCAGAAGATGCCTTATTTCATAAGAATGAATATTTCTTAAATGTTACAAAGATTCGTAACCTTCTGAGGAACAGATAATTTGATATTTGGTGTCATCATCCACAGAAAGGGATAGGCGTAGTTTTATTTAAACAGTATCCTGGTGCCAACAAATGGATTTGTAAACACGAAGGACTCTCCAACAGTGAATGCCGCGATGGCATTAAAATGGTTGGAAATGTTGCTGCAGTACGTGCTGTGCCGGGAAGATCTCAGGGCAACCGTTGTAGGCATTGAGCGTATTCCGAATCTCACCGGTGAGCAGTCCGATGGCATCACGGTGTTCCGAATTCCACCGATGACGTCATTGATGCTCCACCGGTGTCGCACCGGTGCCATCAACTTGCAGAGGTGGTGGAAGGCTCCATCAGCCGCCATCAGTGAATCTGATTGGTTCTTGTATAGGGCGGGAATTAGCAGACGAATGACATCGTGCACTGTTGTGTCATGGCAGGTGTGTTCTGCTTTAGTTCTGCTGTATTGTTTGTAATGAGCAGAACGTAAAAACAATATGTTAATGGCTTATGAGCGAATATGTCAATGGACCAGTTATTATTACCGGTTCAAGAAATAAGTTGTTTATGATCTCTTTTATTTGAACGAGATGGAAGTACGGAAATTTCGCAAAATTTTGCTAGCGTAGCACAGATAACCACTTACACAGTCGCCATGACAGCATCGATTCTTCCAGCAGTTTTGTTCCTTATTTTCGTGCAACGTGACGTCATTGATGCCACCGGACCGGTGAGATTCGGAATACGCTGATTGCCACAACGAGGTTGAAACTCTTGCACACATCCTGGGATCCTGTCCGCACGGCGAAGCTCTGCGAAACGCTAGACACTATCAAGTACGATCAATTATAGCCACTGCCCTTAAAGATGCCGATTACAACACCTTTGAAGAAGTACATGGTCTCTCCGTCATTGGCAGTACACGGCGCATAGATATAATAGCTTTAAAGGAATCTACAAGATCTGGATACATAATTGATCCCACTGTGCGTTTCGAAACGGATGAGGAACAGCCAGCAGAAGTGGATAATGAAAAAAAGAATATCTACAATCCTACCATTCCCTATTACCTCAAAAAAAAATACCAGCTAAAAGAGCTTGAAGTAATCGGACTTCTGGTTGGAGCAAGAGGTACCGCTACTCTCTTCATGAAAGATGTGTTTAAGAGGCTTGGAATACCTACATCTATTATTCCGATTGTAACCTTAGCTGCATTGAAAGGATCAATTGCTCTCCTGAAAAATCACCTATATTCGAAATCAAACTAAGTTCAGTAGCATTCTCTACTTTCTTGTAACACTTACCTTTCTAAAAATAGGTATATTTCCACTAATCTCAAAAAAAATTATTTGCAGCTCTGTACTTGTAAGAATTTCATTGTTAAAACAAAATTAATGGTTTTTCATGAACTTGTAAAAATTTCTATGGTTAAGTACTCTTTGTCCCTTGTGGCAGCTCACGAATGGTGAGAAGATATATAAATCTTTTACGAAGAAAGGAGGTAGCAGTGGTTTAATATATATCGTCGTCTTGTAAGTCTAAAAGAACCCGTCGTCGTCTTATTTCTAAAAAACCGTCGTAAGTCCAATATTTCCGGAATGTCGAAATCTGTGTATATTTTAAAAATGTGTCCACTGATAACATCTCATAAGTATGCAAATGTTTCCATATGTTGTATATAAGAAATTAATAAAAGTTGTTAGCTGGAATATAAAAAGAATAAGAAGTTATTTTGTTCTTTTGGGCAATTTCCTTAAATGTAGTTACGAGATTTTAAAAGTAAGCCAACGATATGAATGAGTATAACATCACAATATCGAAGGTCTCTACTACTATCTTGAAGTTACGCTTGACATATATGGTTAAACATAGGTTGGAATGGAATGGAGCAGGGGGTCACTACGACCCAGCACTGCGACCTTTCAAGATCTATTGTGCTAACCCTGAAGCTAGGCACATTCCCAAACCCACACCGGCTGACTACACTAAGGTTCACTGCGTACCCAGGTTTCGAGCAGGCAAACCCACTCGTCCTGAAAATATTTCCACCCACTCGTCCTGAAAACAGTTCCCTCCGTGTGTCGTTCGGTAAATGCTATAAGATGATGAAGAAAGGAAGAAATGTTGACAGAATGATGTTCTTAGTGGGTTGAGGTAAAACCCCAGAAAAAAAACCTCAACCAGGTAACTTGATCCAACCAGAATTTAACCCGGACCCGCTCGTTTCACTATCAGTTGTGCTAACCGTTACTCCACAACTGTGTACGGCTCGTATTGTCCTGGGCGGCTGAAAAACCTCGACATTCATCAACCAAGTCGCATGAAAAGGTATATAGTAAATATTAGACATCATAAGAATTATTTTCAACACTGTAATTAACTCAAATTTTAAACAATATTTTCTCTAACATTTGAGTATTAAACTATTGTTTCTGTTCTTTGGCTCACGCCTGACAACTCAAATTTCTACGCGTATTTGGTTCTTGAACAAAAGTAACTGGTAACCGCGGGTTCTTCATCATTTTTATTCCAACCAGTTCTCTACTTTAAATGCCATAAGCTCTGTTTCCGTGTCACTATTTGCAATTGATAATACGTATAATGTAACAGATTCTTTATCGATTATATTCGGTACGTAGTAGGTAAGGGACATTAGGACTGAGTTTTGAAATTTTCAAAATTGTAATCCGATTTACTTCATTTTTCAACATTTTGTTAGATATATTAAGAACAAAGTGTTTGCAAATTTTGAGCTCAATCGGACTGATAATTTCGAAGTTAATTTCATTTTAATTATGCAAATTAGTGACATAATCAAAATGCTCCATGCGCATTACATTCAAATACAGCAAAATGCATATATATTTATTTTTCGTATGGACCGAGATTCACGGGCAATATTTTAACGTTGTGAAGTTCATGGTATCTAGTTTAGTTTGGGCACAATACAGTTTTGAAAAACAGACATTTATTTATTCGTATTTTTTATTTACATAAATTTTATATGCCAATTTTCTAGACACCTAGTACTTCAAATATCTCAACGTTAGATCTCAGGTAATATATACATGGACACGTACGAATATTTTCATTGACTTTGGTGAAAACTCCATGCGCATGGAGCATTTTGAACATAAAAATTGTAAATCAAGCTTTCAGGTGTAACTCTCTGTAATGTTGATTTGAATAATTTCGAGTAAAAATTGTTCCGGAGCCGGGTATCGAACCCGGGACCTTTGTTTAAACGTACCAACTCTCTACCAACCGAGCTACCTGGGAACTCTACCAGACACCAATCCAATTTTTCCTCTATATCCACAGACTTCAAAGTGGGAGTCCACACCTGTAGAGTAACGGTCAGCGCGTCTGGCCGCGAAACAAGGTGGACCGGGTTCGAATCCCGGCTGGGGCAAGTTACCTGGTTGAGGTTTTTTCCGGGGTTTTCCCTCAACCCAATATGAGCAAATGCTGGGTAACTTTCGGTGCTGGACCCCGGACTCATTTCACCGGCATGATCACCTTCATTTCATTCAGAAGCTAAATAACCTGAGATGTTTATACAGCGTCGTAAAATAACCCAATAAAAAAAATATAAATAAATAAAATCAAAGTGGGCTGACAACGGTCAAGCAACCAACATTGAGTGCACAGTGACGTGTATTATGCAAACTCCCTGAACAGTGTTCGTTAACAGAAAACCACAATTTAAGTCACACAGAGTTAGTGTGCACTCATTATTAGTTGCTTGATGTTTGTCAGCCCACTTTGAGGTCTGTGGATATAGAGGAAAAAATGGATCAGTGTCTGGTAGAGTTCCCGGGTAGCTCAGTTGGTAGAGCGTTGGTACTTTTAACCAAAGGTTAACCCCGGATACCCAGCCACGGAACAATTTTTCCTCGAAAAACGTAAATTTGTGAAAAGAGATACAGTACTGACATATGGAGCAGGCTTATATGAAAAACACTTTTTTTTTCTTTTTTCGTTGTTGGTAACTCTATAGCATCTATTAGATGCTTTATGGTTGTGCTGACAGATGGAGTTACTTGTCAACAATGTGACGCTGAAACGTGTGTTCAGGTTACTGCCCAGCGACAGTCCTGATGTATTTTTGTTTTTGTGATATTAACCCGGCACACTCACAATCATACAAATTTCCAGACTCTAGACACCCAGAGAATTCCTCTTCTTCAAGAAAAATTCACCGAGAGCCGAGCCCGGGAACCGAAGCCGGGACCTCTTGATCTGGAAGCCAGCATGCTGACCAACAGACCACGGAGGCAGTCAAAATCACTCTTCTAGTTCAAAGAAGACGTAAAGGAAAACAAGTGCTTACTTCCAATTTCCTAAGTCCCCAAGGAATATTTTCGCACAAAAAAAAAACAGAAAAAAAAAATATTTTGGCCAATTTTTGTAAAAAGTCAGTCATAGTGTCTCTTAACTCATATAAAAGTTGTGAATTTAGGATTATATCGTACAAGTTCACTTTCAGTGTTATCGTTGTTGGCATAGAAGTGGAAACTAAGGGCGGTAATTTCAGAGGAATCTGAAGAATGCGATGGAGATTTGGAGTGTTGCGCAGTCACTAAGAGCTAGGCGAGTTCCGGATACGAGGAATGCGATTCCCCACTTGACGATCCCGCCAGCAGCATCAGGCTATCAACGCGCGATTCGTACCCGAAACCATATGCGCGCCGGTAACCCACTTGCGCGGGATCTCTAGTCGGGAGAATGTGTGTTCTTTGAATCACTCATAAAGAACAGACCGATGACTTCTGCCTTCCGGGCAACAACAAAAAATACATTGCACAATCATTTCCCTCTCCCATCCATATTCATGGGCATGAACGGAGACAAGTTGTAGGTGGGTGGGGGGGTGGGAGGAACGTAAGGTTATGCACTAATCGCATGTCGTGCCAAACGTAAAATAAAAATATATAGGTCCTATAAAAAAATCTTCTGAACAAAGACTGTCTCATCTGCAATTGACCGTTTCAATATTCTCCTCGTCACAATTCTTTTCTCTTCCTCTTCTCCCTCCAGTTTGCGCAGATGCTTTAAGGAAAAGCGTCGTACGTGCGTATTATTAGTCGTATGTCTTACGTTTTATAAGTAGGTTGATCAATTCTTTTAATGAAAATAAGCTTTAGCTTTCTGTGCCACGATTTGGACTTTGGACATAAATTTGCACTAGTGACACACCAGCACAAATTTTGGACCCAAAATATATAATGCATTAATTAGAACTTATCCTGAGCTAAATACACTTAACACACATAGATTTAAGAAACAAATCAGATTAATTATTTAATTGTTTAAGCTAATTGAGTTAAAAATTGATGCTCTAATATTTATGTACTTTTGCATTTTCTATTTGTATATAGACCCTATTATTACATGCTGTATGTATTTTACCATTTATTAATGTTATTGTGGTCAATGAACTCTCTTGATTTTGTGATATATTTTGTATAACTGATCTGAACTGCGTCCGAGCACGAGCTTCTGCTCTTTCGGGCTGCAATGCCTAATGTAGCTCAAGTGTAAAGTGTTAAATAAATAAATAAAATAAAATTAAATTAAATTAAATTAAATTAAATTTTTAATAAAGTTTTTTATTATTTAAGGACGCTGTATCAACTAATGGGTTATTTAGCGTCGGTGGAATTGGTGATAGCGAGATGATATTTGGCGAGATGATGATTCGCCATAGCTTACCTGACGTCCGTCTTACATTTGGGGAAAACCTTGAAAGAAACCGAACCAGGTAATCAGCTCAAGTGGGAATCGAACTCACGCCCGAGCGCAACTCCAGATCAGCAGACAAACGCGCTAGCGCCTGAGCTACGCCGATGGCTTTTTAGCAATATTTTGTAATGTTAGTAACAAGGAAGAAGGTATAATTGTTCCGGGGCCGGGTATCGAACCCGGAACCTTTGGCTGAGCGCGCCAACGCTCTACCGACTGAGCTACTCAGAAACCATACTAGATTTCGGCTCAATTATTCCCTTTATAGCCACATAACTCAAGTGGGTGGAAAAGACGTCGAAGACTAAAAATAAAGTGCACACTATACTGTGTGATTTAAGTTGTGGTTTCCTGTTAACATGGCCTTTCAGAATGGCAAACTGCACGCAACATAGTTAAACAAATCTTACTTTAGAAGTCCTAGGAAACAATTCCTTGGGCAGATCTAAGAAACGATGGGGAGACCAATAACATGTGCTAAAGAGCCCGGAACAACTGGCATTCATTCATTCATTCATTCATTCATTCATTTATTTATTGATTTATTTATTCAGTTATTTATTTATTTTGTTATTTATTTATTCATTTATTTATTCATTTACTTATTTATTTATTTATTTACTCATTGATTTATTCATTTATTTATTCATTTATTTATTTAGTTACTTATTTAGTTATTTATTTAGTTATTTAGTTAGTTATTTAAGATTTATTTATTTATTTAGTTATTTATTTATTCATGTATTCATTTATTTATTTATTTGTTGTCGAACAAACAAAAAATTATTTGCGACAAATTGCATATTCATTGTCAGAAGCATTAAAATGCTTTTGAAAACAGATAACATTTAAAACCTGTAATACAAAATTTTTAGTCCGTTATTTAACGAAGCTGTATGAACTACTGGGTGAAATGGTGAAAATGAGATGGTATTTGGCTATATGAGGCCGAGGATTCACCATAGATTACCCGACATTTAAATTACAATTGCGGAAAAGCTCGGAAAAATCCAATCAGATTATGAACCCAGGCGGGAAGGAAATCCACTCCCAATCACAGCAGGCAAAAGCGCTACCGCCTGAGCTATCCCGGTGGCTCTAACGATGTTATTGTTTGTGCGGCTGTGCTGTTATTTAACGCCGATGGAATTGGTAATATAAAATGGTAATTTTTCAAGATGATTTCGAGAAATCGACATGATATTGTCTGATATTCGGTTTACAGTTTGGGAAAACCAGCAAATCAAACAAAGCAGGATCTGAACCAACGACCAAGCGCAGCTGCGGAGAATAGTTTGCTCGCAGATTTTAGACTACAGCAATGACATTAAAACAGGTATTACTGACTTGAAATTTCTAGCATTTAATAATACTTAAAATATTGTCAACACTTAACGGTGAAGTCAGTTATTCTCCTGGACTATTCTCTGCTTATTTCTTACCTACGTTTTCCATTGTACATATAATATGCCAGTATATTATATATACATATACTGTAAATATGTATTACATTATTACTATAGTGACCATAGTAGGAACAAATGAAGTATAGCGATGCAAAAAGAAATACAATGCTCTTTCAGATGATATTACAAAAATTACAGGTGTAATTTGAAAATGTTATCGATGACATCAAAATTCGTGCAAAAATAGTCCCAAAAATATTTTCTTCCCATAAAACATTCTCTTCTAAATACAAGTTCTGACGTGCTTAGGCTTTTTGTCCAAATTATCATTTACCGTAATTTTAATTGCAATTAGAGGTTACTTCTGGAAATCCCTGAAGACTAACAAAATATATAGTAATTTCATTAAAGTTGTATCTTCCATTTTAAGAATATTTATCTACTGTGAAAATTAATTTTTGTTTTATACATACGGTGACATAAACTGAATAGCGTTTCATTTCTGTATGTATATTTGAAGTTAAGTCAGTGAAATAACAGGTAACAAGTGAAAAAAGATTTTAAATTAAAGCCTCGAACCACATGCATTGTGTTAAGAAACATAATGATTACTCTCAACACAATTACATAGTCCGTAATAAACAACATATTTACGCCAATTGTTATAATCAGTTCGTAATAGGCATCTATGTAACTATTATTTCGCTTTTTATAAAGAGAAAAGTTTTCGTGATTTACATATCATTTTCTGATGTAATAATATAATAGCAGGTCTCTTTTTACCTTAATTAATCTTTAACAACTGGTTATTTGTGGCAATGAGTTAATTGATTTAAAAGTCATAGCCAAGTTTGTTTATATGTACAGAATTATGCGTGTTAATATTCAGACAACCGAATGTTGAGTTTAAGGGGATTCCGCTGTTAAAAAGTGGATTCCAAGTTTATTTATGATAATGGGTTAATATTCAGACAACAGAATGTTGAGTTTAAGGCAGCGGTGACCAAAAACTGCAGTGATTACATGCGACACACAGCCTATGAAGTAAGGAGACGGAGGAAAGGTACTTGGCATGAAAACTACAACCAGTGGTGGTTCCTGTACTAACATTTTGATCAATCCCGCGGATAAAAATCTCAACCTTTGCTGTATCAGTAATGTCACTGTTGTCATCAAGAGCCAGTGAATAATATACGAATTTTCTTACTTCTCTTTTTAACTTCCTCTTGAATATGATTAGGAATTTTCTGAATTCTTCTCTCGATACTTGGTCGAGAAATTCGTAGTTTTTCAAAATTATAAAACTTCTTATGAACAAGTTATTTAAGCTATTTTAATCATTACTCTTTTGAGAAATTCTACCCTATTCAAAAGCTTTAGAGCATGAGATATTTCAAACCCATTAGGTAGCTGACTTCCTTACATTTATTTATCTCATCTTTCTCTCCCTGGCTATGATTTAAGACATGTCAATTCCTGGCGTTTAACAGTTCGTTGGTACATAATATTGAATCAGTTTTTCTACAATATTATTATTAAATGAATAACTACTAAATAGTTACCCTCATTCAAAGATTAAGAAGATTAAAATTGAGATAAAACCTAATAATTTTATCCTTCTAGGGAAAAGATCTAAAAATATCAATATTCATGCACATACAGAAGAATTATAGAAACACATACTTAGCGGTCAATAATAATAATAATAATAATAATAATAATAATAATAATAATAATAATAATAATAATACATTATTCAGCGTGGCAATTAATGTTTCTATATACTCCTAATTGAACCGTTGAGCAAAGTAAACATATTACATTTTCTCCGACAGAACAACAAAAAAGTTTTCTTCATTCTTTACGAAACCACCTCTTACTGCTTGTAGAGACAGAGCTTGTAGAGCGACATGATACTGCCACTGCTTGCCTTCAGTACGTGAATGAAACACACAGCAATGTACAGGAAACTCCTCGTACCCGTTTGAATGTCTGTGATTACTCGAAGTAATCACGACACATTTTGGTCACCGCTGATCTAAAACTATAGATACAGTATATCCCAAGAATATAATACATCTATTGTATACTGGTGGTTTAGATTAATAACAGAAAGAGGGACAGAATGGCCAATTTTCTTACGACAGATAATGCTTTAAAATACACGGACTGCATTCTGCAGAAAGGAACCAAACCATATAAAAAAGTAATATCTCAAGAATTGAATAATTCCAATGATTTATAATTGGAATAAGATATGCCTTAAAATATACTTTTGGTTATGGGGACTATCAGCAAAGTAGGGAAGTAACGTGTCCTACTCACCCCACATTCGTTTGATTGGCAGGCGAGGGGTAACGTAGTTGTTTTGCTAAGTCAAGTGCAGTGGTGGATTCGACACATCTTGCGCGTCAGTAATTTCTCTGATGTTATTTCTTGTTTCCAAATCTTTACAGTCGTTTATTTATATAAGTACATGCGTCATACAATAATTATTACAGCCACCTACTGTGATTACGCAAATTATATGCTCTTCAATTGTATAACCATTCCTTTATCATGTGCACGAAAAATTCTTGAACTGCCTTGTGATCGACATAATAATTGTTTCTTTTTAAAAACAATAAAGAAAAAATCAAAGCCCCATTGTCATTTAACTGTACAGCATATTAAAAAATATAATGATCAACATAATAAATTGTTTCGTTTTAAAACCAATAAAGAAAGTAACTAAGCTCCATTGTCATTTAACTTGAAAACATATTAAACACAATATAATGATCAACATAATAAATTGTTTCTTTGTAAAAACACTAAAGTAACTAAGCTTCATTGTCATTTAACTTTAAAACATATTAAACAAAATATGAATTAAACGAAATACTACTGTAGACCTACACTGCTAGTTTTCATTTTTTTTTTGTTGTTGACTGCCCTCGGAGTTTCTTGTTATTAACTAAAAAGAATATATTTGACTCTAAATTAGAACAACTCAGCCGTAATACTAAAACTAAATGCATGTCTGTGATCCTAGACCTGGAGATACTTTTGGTCATAATTCATTTTGGAAGAAAAAAAACTGCTCACAACAGTAAGTTGAGCCAAACATATATACAATACGCATTGCAAATGTGCGCAGATTAGGGAATTGCTCCTCTGGCAGGTATTGAAAGAGATCTAATTCATTTTTTTCCTAAACACTTTAGTGGCGTTTCCACAAAACCATTTCACCTTCCAGTTATTGTGAGTGACCCATCTGTAGCAATTGACACCAGTTTTCTCCAATCTACTCGTAAATTAAGTTTAGAAACAACATTCAGCACAGCTTCAACCATGTCTTCACCACGGGCACTGTCACGCAAGGGAACCAGATCCAGTAACTCTTCTAAAATATTGAAGTTCTGGTCCACACCCCTTATAAACATAGCGACTTGTCCTCTATCTTTTTTATCTATGCACTCATCTAGAGAGAAAGAATAGAAAAGTAGGTGCTTCAGATTTTTTTTCTAACTGCTCCAGTATGTCATTTACCATTTCTGTAATCCTGTTGGTGACCGTCCGACGAGACAGAGAAAGTGAGTTTATAGCAGTCATTGAATTTGGAGAAACCTCCTCGGCATCAGTCACTAAGCAATCTTTAAGAATCCCCCATCTGAAAAACAGCGGATTCTTTTAGCTATAAGCCATGATATTCGATAACTTGCGCGTAATATTTTCTGTCTGGAGGTTTCATTCTGAGGTGAATTTGACTTCGATTTCAGTTTATTAAGTCTACGTACTCTATCCAACCCTAAGAGAAATACAGAGTCAACATTTTATTTTTACTTCAATTTTTATTGTACCTGAGTTTTTGAATGTACTTCACTCCGACCCCTTCTACTGATGAAGTTCAACCGTCCTCCACACAGATCCAAGCCCGCATATACAGTCATAGTAGCCTTACGGTCATAGTAAACAGTACGTTCCAAAAATATGTTCGCGTTTTCCAGTGACGAAAGAGCTTTCAATATTGCATCATTTTCCATTTGTCTACGTCGCATCCCAGTTTCCCCCACCTGCTTCTATTCGCTTCTCTGTAAATGCTAGTGGCTGGGCTGTCTTAGCTCTTTTCTGGGAACATCAACTTCTGTTAGGAATTGGAAGTCTGCGTTATATTATACCCATAAAATTGTTTAAAATCACTTAAATAAAAGGGCCTCGTTAAGTAATTACTGTAATTGTCACGTGATTTCCTCCCTTTCTACGACGCTGCGACGTAACCACTTGGACGGACAGTAGATAGCATGTCTGAGTAATTTTATCTTTTCGAATCGGGCAGAAGTGAAGATTGAATTTACAGTACGTAAGATCTCTTTTATAGAGTAGGTACAGAATTATTTCAACATGAGTTAGTGATAGGAAGTACGAACCTGGTAATTGTAATTACGTACAATAGTCTATAGTGCGATAATATGCACATTAGAACTGAAGCCTGTATCGAAATGAACGGCCACCATTTTCAAAAATGTGTTTAAGTAAATATCCATATTATGATTATTTTTCAATTTAACTTCATTCTCTATAGTGTACGCTAATGTGTTGTAGACAGTATAATATACACTGCATAATGAATACGTCCGCATGGATAGCTCAGTTCGTGAGTAAAAACGCTTATTGTTAATACTGTACTGTATTTTAATTAAACAAAAACATAATGAAAATGATCAAACTCAAAATCGCGATATTTCCTAGTTTACGTAATTGGATGAACTACTTTTCTTCCCTCCTATACCTAGTAAAGTGATTTGTTTGTACATTACGCCAGTATCATCGAACTCCAGTCGTGGAAGGAGGTAGCAAACGGTGTTTCCTCTTCTTAATTGTTGATCCAAAGGTATAGCCAGGTTAATATTAGAAATGTTAGTAAAAATAAAATGATGTCCCTGTAGATTTAAAAATGTATTACAGAACTGATGAAATCGCATCAAGTAGACCTAAGATGCACTCAAAGTTTTAAATAAGTAAGTTCAGTTCCAGATACTTAATAAAATAATAAGTAACTGAACCCCGAAAATACCATAAACACATCTTGTTTTGTATCTTTTCACAAATATTACAAAAAATAGCTTTTAAAATTGTAAATAAATACCTGTAAGATCATCAAAGTCCTCTTTATGCTTCCGATCAAAGTGGCGTTTAATATTGAAGCGTTTTATATGCGCAATTTTAAACCTACATATTAAGCAACAGACTTTCTTCTTTTTGTAAGTAACAAAAAATTCTTTCTGCCCCTCTTCCTGAAATTGACGTCCCGAGATCGAAGCCATACCCTCCACTGAATGAAGCGTGTCTTTACGAAGCACCAGGCGGAGGAGATGGTCGGTGGAGGGGATGGTCGATGGAGTGAGGCAAGGAGGCTTTGAGTGCAGTGCCCTTCGGAGCCATTTTTCCCCATGGTTGGGTTAAAGCAATAATAATGTCGTTATATTTATTTATGAATTTTTTATTTACATTTAAATAAAAGTTCATTTTTCTCAGTTTAGGTATAATGAGGATTGGTTCCTTTCTTCAAAATATGATCCAAACTGTTTAGTCGCGTCTGTAGCTCAAGTGCTATCTCTCTGGCTTACATCCAGACGGACCCGGCTTCGATCGTCGACCAGGTCGTGATAGAATTTGCAGTGGACAAAGCAGACATTTCACAGGAATTTACGATCGCAGATTTGATTCAAATGATGTCAAATTGACGTGAAATTGTTGGGTTTTATTTATTTATTTAGTTATTTATTTATTTATTTATTTATTCATTTATTTATTTATTTATTTATTTATTTATTTATTTATTTATTTATTTATTTATTTATTTATTTATTTATTTATTTATTTATTTATTTATTTATTTATTCTGGTGTAGTTAAGGCCATCAGACTTTCTCTTCCACAACACCAGGAATACAAATACAATAATATAGAAAAACAGAGAAAAAATACACAATATACAAAATAAAAACATTACAGATTTATATAAGGGCATAAAGGACTTCAAGTATGGATATCAGGCAAGGATAAACATGATCAAGGATGAGAATGGTGACTTGCTTGCAGACGCTCATTCAATCCTGAACACATGGAAAAACTATTTTGGACAACTACTAAATATACATAGGCCAAATAGAAATGATCGGGACGAAATTGAAATACAAACTGCCGAGCCATTTATACCCGAACCCACACTTTCTGAAGTTGAAATTGCGATAGAAAATCCGAAAAATTATAAGTCTCCAGGTATTGATCAAATTCCAGCAGAATTAATACAAGAGGGTGGAAGCGCATTATCTAACGAAATTTATAAACTTGTACTTGCTATTTGGGAAAAGAAAATTGTACCAGAACAATGGAAGGAGTCCATAATCGTACCTATCTTTAAGAAGGGGGACAAGACTAACTGTAGTAACTTTCGAGGAATATCACTTTTGTTCACGTCGTACAAAATTTTGTCCAATATTCTTTTGAGAAGATTAACTCCATATGTAGATGAAATTATTGGGGATCATCAGTGTGGTTTTAGGCGTAATAGATCAACTATTCACCAGATATTTTGTATTCGACAGATAATGGAGAAACAATGGGAGTATAAGGGTACAGTGCATCAGTTATTCATAGATTTCAAAAAGGCATATGACTCTGTTAAGAGAGAAGTTTTATATGATATTCTTATTGAATTTGGTATTCCTAAGAAACTAGTTCGATTAATTAAAATGTGTCTCAGTGAAACGTACAGCAGAGTTCGTATAGGTCAGTTTCTGTCAGATGCGTTTCCAATTCACTGTGGGCTAAAGCAAGGAGACGTACTATCACCTTTACTTTTTAACTTTGCTCTAGAGTATGCCATTAGGAAAGTCCAGGATAACAGAGAGGGTTTGGAATTGAACGGGTTACATCAGCTGCTTGTCTATGCGGATGACGTGAATATGTTAGGAGAAAATCCACAAACGATTAGGGGAAACGCGGAAATTCTAGTTGAAGCAAGTAAAGGGATAGGTTTGGAAGTAAATCCCGAAAAGACAAAGTCTATGATTATGTCTCGTGACCAGAATATCGTACGAAATGGAAATATAACAATTGGAAATTTATCTTTTGAAGAGGTGGAGAAGTTCAAATATCTGGGAGCAACAGTAACAAATATAAATGATACTCGGGAGGAAATTAAACACAGAATAAATATGGGAAATGCCTATTATTATTCGGTTGAGAAACTTTTACCATCCAGTCTGCTGTCGAAAAATCTGAAAGTTAGGATTTATAAAACAGTTATGATACCGGTTGTTCTGCATGGTTGTGAAACTTGGACTCTCACTTTGAGAGAGGAACATAGGTTAAGGGTGTTTGAGAATAAGATTCTTAGTAAATATTTGGGGCTAAGAGGGATGAAGTTACAGGAGAATGGAGAAAGTTACACAACACAGAACTGCACGCATTGTATTCTTCACCTGACATAATTAGGAACATTAAATCTAGACGTTTGAGATGGGCAGGACATGTAGCACGTATGGGCGAATCCAGAAATGCATATAGAGTGTTAGTTGGGAGGCCGGAGGGAAAAAGACTTTTAGGGGGGCCGAGACGTAGATGGGAAGATAATATTAAAATGGATTTGAGGGAGGTGGGATATGATGATAGAGAATGGATTAATCTTGCTTAGGATAGGGACCAATGGCGTGCTTATGTGAGGGCGGCAATGAACCTCCGGGTTCCTTAAAAGCCAGTAAGTAAGTATATATTATGAATTTAAAAATAACCAACGTTCTGGAGATAATTAATGATAATTTATTTATTTAATCTGGCAGAGCTAAGGCCAGTAGGCCTTCTCTTCCGCCCAGCCAGACTCTAATTCTAATTAAATACATTTGCTTACATAGTTATTACATTAATATCTAGATCATAAAACAACATGAAAGTAAATAATGAAAATTGGATAACTAATGTTAGTGTGACAATAATAAACATTGGTAAGAAATAGTTATAATAATAATAATAATAATAATAATAATAATAATAATAATAATAATAGTAATAATAATAATAGTAATAATAATAATAATGAGATAATTTAGATATTTATCTGTGATATATATAACAATTAAACATTGAGAAACTTGAAACAGCTATTATTGTTCACAAGAATTGTTAGAAAAGTATCTCGTTAGTCTATTCTGAAATTGGTTTGATGTCTGACAGTCCCTGACATTACTCGGTAGGGAATTCCAAAGTCGAGGAACAGCCACATTGAAAGAAGATGAATATGAGGATGTTCGGTGGGAGGGAATGGATAATATTGAGGAGTGTTGTGATCGTGTGTCCAGGTTATGATGGGTGGATAAATTTTGAAAACGAGACGCAAGATAGACAGGAGTGGAGAAATGCAATATGTGAAAGAGAAGGGAAAGACAGTGGATTTTCCTACGATCTTCTAGATGGAGCCAGGACAACATTTCGAGGGATGGTGTTACGTGGTCAGCCCGGCGAATATTGCAGACGAAACGGACGCACATATTATGAACACGTCATAGTCTCTGCGCCGAAGTAACGCTTAGGTCAGTAAACAGAATATCACAGTAATCGAAGTGGGGCATTATGAGTGTTTGCACTAACATTTTTTTTTTCCATGGAAAAGGGTAGAAAATTCTTCAATCGTCTAAACGAGTGGATTAATGAGAATACTTTTTTGCAGGTTTCTGCAACTTGAATGTTCCAATTTAAACTTTTATCCATATAAATACCTAGATAGCTAGGTCGCATATAATATCATGTCTCCTGTCTTCCATATCGAGGTTACATTTACGTTTTAAGTTCGTAGTGTGATGGAGGTCTAAATACTCTGGGGTGAATCTGCATTAAAACGACAGAACATGAAATATCGCTGGATTGGAGCGGTGCACCTGTTCACATTGTTAACAGATTCCTGACATTTCTTAAAGCGAATGTTTGTAAATAATGGCCCTGAACGGGAACGCGACTTGTATCGATTTGCAGCGAAGTCGTGTATGTTCACTCGTAAAACTTGATGGTAAGTGTGCTTTAAGTACGCTGTTAGAGGCAGAAGTAGGCCCCTTCTTCCGAAGTAGTGTCGAACAGCACGAAAACACAGCGCGCGGTGCCTGACCGGGGGAGTCGCGGTAGCTTGGGAATCGCGGAGGGAAGGTCAAGAGGGAAGGTCAAGCCCGAGCCATAATTTAACAGACTGGTACGGAAAAGCAGAATGGGAGAGAGACGGAATTAAAGGTCACACGGCAAAGAAGGTAAAACACCGAGTGCGAGATGGATCATCGTCAGGGGGAAAGAATATGGGGTACGGAGTAGGAGGAGGGGGGAGGAGAGGCGTCGAGCACCGGCTTCAAGATCCTCCTCCGTGCTACTACATATCGAGGGACAATTCTCTATAAATGTGCTCAGGTGTTTCGGCAGGGGAACAGTAGTTCTGTAGATTTCATCTCCCTCGGAAGAAATTGTGTTAGTGTTTGTGTTAGTGCCGGTTTGAACCATGTCGGGAAGGATTTATGTGTTACTGGCGACGCTATTCGTCATCGTCGTGGCCAACGCCAAGGCGGAAGAAGACGTCAAAATAAACATTAATGGTGATGACGCCGTCGCTACAGGGCTCAGGTTCTTCGTACGATTATACGACGACTGCAGCAAGAAGGACGGACTGTCGCCATGTTTAAAAATGAAGGCTATCACGTTTTTCGACCGTGCTATGAGAACTCCGGAAATTCCGCTAACGGACTCTCTTATTCTCGTGAAGAATGGTTCTCCTGCAGAGACGAGTTCTGGTCCTCAGGACCAACAGCAAATGCCTGTTGGTAGGTCCTTGACGGAGGCAGAGCTCGAAGCAACACTTCCGAGGGGAAATTACGAGGCCAAAGACATGCAGCTCAATGAGCTGCTTCTGGACAGAATAGCTCGATTTTTCAATTCGTATAAGGTGCAAATTGCCTTACCGAAATTGGAAACAACTGAATTGAAAAGGAATCTGGAGGAAGGTGTGTATAGAAACAGTAATGGATAGGTTTAAAATGTTTCTATAAGATACACAGTTACTTTTACAAATATAACATTGAAAATAATTCATACTAAACAAAATATCACAGTAATTCAAGGTGCAAATATCATACACATAATCAAAGAGGGTATTAAATCTGTGAGCGGAATTATCATTCACTTTCAAAATGTAAAAGTAGCTACTTTTTATATAAAAACAGTAGTGAAATTATACGTAAAAGGAATCGTTCGCATAAAGATGCAGCTGGGAAAAAAATAAGTTTGAATCTCACTGAAGAAAGTAAACCATTGTATTGTATTGTATTTATTAACATTCCATGGTATTCATACATTGCTTCACAGCTAGAATATGGAACAAGTCAAAAAACTTAATACTATTATAAAATCTTAATTTATAGTCACAGTCTAGATTAAATATATACAGAAGAGGTTTACAATATAGTCTACTAGTACAACACAAAGTTTTAGTATCAATTTCATGAAGTGTTATTGAATGTCATGAATTCACCTACAGAATAGAAGGCATGAGAAATTAGGTACTTCTTAAATAGTTTTATGTTTTGAGTTTCATTTTTTATATCGATAGGGAGGCTATTAAAAATTTTTTACTGCCATATAAAGCACTCCTTTTTGATAGCATGATAGACTTGCCGATGGAGTATGAAAGTCATTTTTTGACGTGTATTTATGCTATGAACTGTTGAATTAGTTACAAAGTTTTCACGATTGCATACGAGGAAGATTATTAATGAAAAGATATACTGACAAGCCATGGCCATTATTTGTAATTTTGTTCAGTCTCCACAATGCACACTATTATAAAATCAGCTGAACTCTATGGAAATAATAATAAGTCAAAATATATAATAAGTAACTTATAGAGGAACAAACGCAATGAAGCTATTATGATTTTATGTCTTTGTCAGTTAGCTTCTTTTTGAAAAATGACATCCAATTATAAATTAATGTCTTCATTTAACGTGCACTTACCTACCGATGCATTCGAAGTCAGTGATGTAATCATACGGTGTTAAAAGGTAATGGGATAATATAAGAGGCGGGGGAAATCGTGCTGAGAAAAAAAAACTTAGCTTGTTAGTACCAAACAAATATTACAGGATCTGCCGGCGATAGAACTTGTTTCTTTAGCAAAAACCCATGAGCTGACTGAGTATAGACGTGTCAAAAGAACCATTTTCTACTTTATAGCCATGTGTAAATTTATAAGAAGTATAAAATTTATATTATATGATAGGATATGAATAATTTTTCGGTAAGCTCTCAATTAAAGAACTAATAATCGAAGATTGGGGAGAAATTTCAGTGAAATTTTATTCGACTCCTTCTTTGGTTTTGTAATATAACTCACATATTTGAACCAGGGACATTGATTTATGACAAAGAAATGTGCATAACAAAAACGATGCAATTATGCAGAACATATTACATAATCCAAATGATGTCATAACATCATTTTCCTGAATGTGTCACAACAGAAAAGTAAACGTCCATTTCATGCTTGCAACTTAAAATAGAACAAAATTGAATGAAGACTATTTATTTTAATACGTGCAGAATTTAAGTCAAATTTAGTCATAGTGTATGCTAATATTTTACACTTACATTTAATAGAACAGATAATTACCATAGCAACAGCCATCGGCGTGGCTCAGTCGGTTAAGGCGCTTTTCTGCCGGTCTGAAGTTGCGCTCGGGCGCGGGTTCGATTTCCGCTTGGGCTGATTACCTGGTTGGATTTTTTTCCGAAGTTTCCCCCAACCGTAAGGTGAATGACAGGGAATCTATGGCGAATCCTCGGCCTCATCTCGCCAAATACCATCTCGCTATTACCAATCTAATCGACGCTAAATAACCTAGTAGTTGATACAGCGTCGTTAAATAACCAACTAAAAAAACATAGTAACAGTCAAATGTCTCACGTGACTTCGGTATTTTCTAAACTTTTAATGCAATATTATTGATTTATTTTATAACACTTTCGACTTAGAATGTTACCATAAACAACTCAAGTTATATAGCAAAATTATAACAACGTAACACTTCTGGATAGAGAGTAATATGGGGCTGCAGAAATATTCTGAGAAAACCTTCACTTCCTCAAGACAGACGCGACTTAAACTACTGTCTCCTTTAATATTCTTGCTCAAACTGTATTTATTTTGGCTGAGAAATTAATTCAAGGGTTAAACAATAGTATTATACAGTTAAAATCAGATTTTAAAGTTGTTAAATTGCTGTTAACCATTTATCTTCACTATAGTGTTTGTCTTCGTTTATGAATTAAAATAATATTCACCTACAAATAACACTAAGCTAAAATTTTTGTCTCACAATTCATATTTTCAACTACATTTTCATAGATCAGTTTTTGATAAGAGTATCTTTCTGTCAATGTGAAAATTTTCAAAGCGTGTTTCTACCTGGTGTTTCGGAAAGTTTTTTGTTATCATTAACGTAAACAGCGATTGTACTACTATATAATCATGATAATATTGGAGTTTAAATACATTTAAATAATGTTGTGAAAACGTGACAACCATGTTACCATAATATCAAAGAATCAAGTAAAAGAATTAACCCTTATCCACTACCCTCTTAGCCATGACATCTATCAGAATGATTGGATAAATAGGCATAATGGATTTCTAAAATAAAACCATCTACTCTTCAGTAAGGGTGACTACAAGGAACCAGAAAACAAATACATTTATAGAAGTTTACAATGAAACAATGAAAATACTTACAACAGAATGATGTGACGTCTTATTAACGTCAGTTTAACGCTATATATGAGCTTAGTTGTTTCGCTCGGAATTTGTCTGACCCTTCCCAGAGGTCAATGCGTAGACTCGTGCCAGTACTCATAACAAACCTGATCTCATATCTACATTCGGGTTACATCATCCCCGAGGCTGCTAACCTACATTAAGTTAAGAAGTTTGTTTCTTCCAAGAGATCTCATGACACGTAAGTGCCTTGTCTTTAAGATTCCTAACTCTTAACCTGGATATTTCATCTGTCACCGATGGCCATACAGAATTATGAATGTCATTTAAGAGGGGCACTAGAATATTAAGAAGAAAAAGAAAATGGAACCGGAGACGTCTCATATTACCCGTGACCCCATATCTTCACGCACCACCGTAATAGTTGCTGCGGGCAGACATCTGCTCGCTACAAACAGGTTCCAGATGGAGACATTACAATAATAGTGCTATTTAGTCGTCTGTCCAGAGCTAATCGAGACTATTGTGTATAATAACACAAGAGCGTGTCCGTGTCGCCCTAAATTCTTTCTTTATTGCGAGTTATATTGCAGAATTTTAGAGCTGCTGTGTCATTGAAAAGCAAAATTTATTTACTATTTCATTGTGCTGTTCCTTTTTAACAAATTGTCGAAATTAAGGAGAGATATTTTAAAGACATTTGATAGGGGTTTTTATCTGTTACTTATACTTTACCTTACCTCAAAAGAAACTGCATTTTATTCATAACTACAGCAATTTGGTTATTATGGCTATTATTATACAGTCTTGTAAGCACAAAATAGGTCACTGTAGACACGGTTAACAACAAAATACAACGAAACAATAAAATACAAAATAAAATAAATTAATTATTCGTAGCTTGAATTAAGACACACTAACACATTTAAAAAAAATTGTCGAAATTAAGGAGAGATATTTTAAAGATATTTGATAGGGGTTTTGATCTGTTCCTTATACTTTACTTTACGTCAAAAGAAACTGAATTTTATTCATAACTACAGCAATTTCGTTATTATGGTTATTAATATACAGTCTTGTAAGCAAAAAAATAGGTTACTGTAGACACGGTTAACAACAAAATACAACGAAACACAATAAAATACAAAATAAAATAAATTAATTATTCGTAGCTTGAATTAAGACACACTAACACATTTTTAAAAAATTGTCGAAATTAAGGAGAGATATTTTAAAGACATTTGATAGGGGTTTTCATCTGTTACTTATACTTTGCCTTATCTCAAAATAAACTGCATTTTATTCATAACTACAGCAATTTGGTTATTATGGCTATTATTATACAGTCTTGTAAGCAAAAAATAGGTCACTGTAGACACGGTTAACAACAAAATACAACAAAACACAATAAAATACAAAATAAAATAAATTAGTTATTCGTAGCATGAATTAAAACATATTAACATATTCCAGCTGTTAAATTTTATTTAAAGAATAAAGTGGATTGTCGATAAGCCATTTATGTGTTGCCTGGTTAAAATTTTGAAAACACTGAGAGACTCCTGCGGTAATCTGTTGAATAAGACAATGGCAGTCGAGTTGTACCAAACAGACAAACAAAACTTTTACCAATCTAAAACATACCGTGCTATGTTAACTAATATGATACCCACAATGAGTAACTAGGATTTATTTTTTCGTCTGGTACCATTTTCTCAGTACTTCATTCATTCATTCATAGTGTCCTGCCCAAGGGCAGGTCTTTCACTGCAAACCTAGCATTCTCTAGTCTTTCCTATTTTCTGCCCTCCTCTTTGTCTCCTCATGTGATCCATATATCTTAATGTCATCTATCATCTGATATCTTCTTCTGCCCCGTTTACAATTCCTTCCAATGCATCTTTCAGTTGGCAGTTTCTTCTCAACCAGTGACCCAGCGAATTCCTTTTCCTCTTTCTTTTCAGTTTCAGCGTCATTCTATCTTCACCCACTCTTTTCAACACAGCTTCGTTTCTTATTCTGTCTGTCATGTCAGTAATTAATGAACATTTTAATACATATTGTTTATTAGCAGTTTGACATTGAAGGTAGAAGTTTTTTGACATGAAGTTATAGTTATCTTCTTTTAATTTATTAATTAATAGTCTGTCATAATTTTGATTAGGTTAGTTAATAAGTTAAAATAACTTAGACTTATGTCATAAAAGCTTACTCCTGCAATGTAAAAATAGTGATATACATTATAGGCCTATATAAAAATGTTCATTATGTTTTGAAAAATAGTTTCTGAGAAGATGGTAATTTTTCTTCTCCTCAGATACATCGCTGAAGACAATCTGGGACACAAAAGGACACATTATTTGACCCGAAATCTGTTTAAAAATATTTTCGGTGGCTCCTTTCAAGTGTTCATCTGTTGTTGAAAGTGATTGTTACTTTTAACTCACCTCGTACTTACTTTAAAACTGACAAACTTAAATTAGAAGTTTTCTTTGTCGACTAAAACATTAAAAGTAACGAAAAAATATTTAATATTTTACAACAAAATATTTCAATTGATCACTTCCACCGACAGCATTAAAGTTCACAAAAGCTGAATTACTCAGTACTATTCACTTACGTAATTGCGGACCTACACAAAAAAGATTATGTGATCCCATCTCCCTTGCTATTTACCGTCTTGAAAATAAATGTAATTATTATCAGTCAATAAAAATACTACTAACTTATCTAACAGCAAAAAACTGGGTAATACTGTATATATACCTGACATTTCCTAACAGAAGCACAAATGCAATTGCCGGTATAAATGAAATTGATTGACGTTGTGTATGACAGTTCCCGCTTTTTATCTTTGATGTCAGCAGATATGATTATAAGGAAATCAATCAAACTAAACTAAGTATTAAAGAATAAGATGATAAGGTGTTTTCAATAAAAGAGGTTCGTTTGACGTGACAGTCTTTCAAGTGTAAAAAAAAACACAATCCCTAGCTGCTCATTTCAATCTCAGACCATATTTAAATTACATTCACCTTCAGATCTATACTTCTAGTGCAGGAGATGAAATGAGGCGCTCAGTGCACAAATGGCCCAATCCACAAAATTGTGTTTCCTTTTTACCTCTTTGTAACTGTGCGCGAAATGCGATACACAAACTAAACTTATGCTGAAATCTCATACTAAATCTGGTAATGATGATTAGGCCGATTTACACTTTGAAGAGAACAATAAATGAGGAGCTCTTTAAAGCAATATAATCAATATGCAAATTTTGTGGGTTGGGATATTTGTGTGCTGAGCGCATAAAATCTACAAAATAGTTGTCCTTCAAATTATTACTGAGGGAGTCAAGTAAAGAAAGTAATACACCGATCTAGTCCCCGTTAGGTGTTGAATTTCAAACTAAATTATAACACAAATGAAACATGTGGAAATAGAAACCATTGCATTCTAAAATCTCATACATTAGTTTGTCATGTTATCCATTCGGTCAACCCCGTTGCGGGCTATTAAATTCAACTTCAAAATTTTCAAAGTTTTTAAGAATAATTAAAGAAAACGGGTGGCCGATTACACCAATGACTAAGTTCGTTGAAATCTGAATTTCGAACAATAATCTTCAATGAATTTTATTTTTATTTTATTGGGTTATTTTACGACGCTGTATCGACATCTAGGTTATTTAGCGTCTGAATGAAATGAAGGTGATAATGCCGGTGAAATGAGTCCGGGGTCCAGCACCAAAAGTTACCCAGCATTTACTCGTATTGGGTTGAGGGAAAACACCCGGAAAAAACCTCAACCAGATAACTTGCCCCGACCGGGATTCGAACCAAGGCCACCTGGTTTCGCAGCCAGACGCGCTGACCGTTACTCCACAAGTGTGGACTCTTTAATAAATCAATGAATTAATGAATGAATGACGAGGAGAAATGTTTAAAAGATAAGCGAAAACGCGTGGCATTCTCCACTTGTATCCTTTTTTAAAAGGAAAAACTTCATGACAAGACAAATAATCATAGAGGTTTTGATTTTGCTAATGCATTTACGAGCAACTCCAGTTCGTACTAAATTGATCTAGGGAAAATAAAAATCTCGAGTGTTATTTATTAAGAGTATTTCGAAAACAGAAAAATTAAAATAAATAATGATTAAAGAAAAAGTGAATATAATTATTTACAAATACCACCAGAGACGTCTAGTGTTAGGGTAATCGCGGTAGCGTCGTGGTTAAGGCGTGATGCTGCAAATCCGGAAGGTCACGGGCTTGATTCGCGATGACGTCATGGATTTTCTCCATTGGTTTAATCCTTCCAGCCGCGCTATGACCCTGGATTTACTCAGCCTCTAATAGAAATGAGTACCAGGAGCATTTACTTGGAGGCAAAGGCTACGGGCACTTAGGACTGACATCCCTACTTCCATTAATGCCAATTGTCTGTAAAGGTAGGAGTCTTAATCTTCCGCAATCCTCTGGGCCGATTTTTTCCTGTAATGGGGTTCACTTTACATTTACCGTCTATAGATAAACTGCCCCAACTACAGCTGATCAACAGAATCAAAGGGGTGAATAACTAAAATACTGATTTCTATGATAAACACAATTAAATAATTAAAAACATAATTTAATGCACAAGAATTGAAGATAACGTGATTATTAAAATTAAAGCCAGAAAATTAATTAAATTTACTAGCCTAGGTACTAAAAAGAACATTAAATACACATAACACTGAAAAATTTTAAGAATTTTTATTGATTATTTCTTATTTTAGTTTTAGGTAGGTTATGATGCTTCTCATTAATCTGTAAGCAGGGTTTTAGAAGTGATGAGTTGATATGTCTTGTTATACTTTATTATCTACTGTATTTTAATACATTTTGCGTTTAGTCATTTTGTAAATATCTTGCTGGAAGCTTCAAGCGAATCTCTTCGAAACTTCGGCTGTTGTGAAAATATCAATTTTTCGTACAATCACTCAGAGCCTTCTAAATTATATGCGCAAGAAAAATAATTTCAAGTATTAGCAATAAAACATAAATAACTTAAAACATAATATTGCTGTCTAGACGTTATGATTGGTTGAAAATCAGCGGATTCTTACACTCCATTTGTAAATAAATAAATAAATAAATAATTCAATCCTCCTCAACTTGGTGAGGTTATCAAAGATAAAGAATGTTAAACAGTAACATTTAAAATGACATTAAAATGTCTTACAAGAAATTTGTTTACAAGAAACTAAAATTTGCAGTAGATAATATTTCACATAATGAAAATTGATAAAAAAAATACAGATAAAAAAATAGACTGAGAAAATCCAACTGTAATTTGAATTGAAGTACAAATGTCGCCGTAAAATCTGCAGAGAACCCTTCAAAGCTATAATAGAAATTTCCTTAATTGTTGTTGTTGGGACTCCAAATTTATGACAGAATGACACAAATTGCTTTGTTATGGTCCCTCTAGCGCCCACCATTAATCCGATGACTTCTATATCCATGAGTTTATATGATGTTTTGTAATAAGGGATGGAGGGTTCATAAATTCTCCTTTTCTCTATATTAACGTTCTCAGGTTGATTCTGATGCGTCTCGAATCTGATGGTCGGATCCAGAATATAACCTTTTGTCTCACCAGGTTTAAATGTTATAATATCAATACGGCGATGACTTCCAGTATCCGCTATTCCATGGATTTCTTCATAGGTAGTGTAGTCATTGGACTTAGTAAATAAAATTAAGTTATAATTTTGAATTTTAAAAGTTTGAGTTCAATTTACGTGCGCAAAGTAAAGAGTTAGTACCAAATACTTTGTCTAGGGCTCAATTAACAAACAAACCAGGGTCTCTCATTCGTGTCGATAACCGCTTCTGTAACAACGGCAGCATTTAAACGGTTTATAATTTCTGTGAACTGTTTAAAAGATTCTGGGAATGGGCACACTACGTAGAATAAATTTGGTAGCTTCCGGGGTTAGTGTATGTCTTCTCGTCCGTCGTGTACGTGCTGGAATAAAACATGGAAGCAACATTCTTGAGCACCATAATATAACGGACTCAACTCTCCGAATGATCCATTCACACGTAGTTCTCACAGTAGTAGGTCCCATACAATAGCACACTCACTTCAATTACCTTATAATGTGCTCTCTTACAATAGTAGTGTGGGCACACCCGTTAACTGGCAGCTTCTTAACGAACTGGAAGGAATAATTCTATTCTACTAAATCTTGTGACATTTCAGGCTCGTGTTAAGGGGAGTTCCTTCTTAACGTATGCAAAATAATGGTAAAAAAAGTCTACATTCAAGTAGTTATAAATATGACACTATTCATCAGAGCTCTTACAATTTTTAGTGAGGTGAGTATACATATTAAGATTTAAAATATAGAAAGAAATGGTTACTCTAGAGTAAATCTTTCCCCTTAAATTAATTTTTTAATATTAACATTTTCCTTATAAATTCACTACATGCCTGTGATTAAGATGCACTCTATTCACTTATTATAGCACACTTACTTACTTATTTACTTACTTGCTTGCTTACTTACTTACTGGCTTTTAAGGAACCCGGAGGTTCATTGCCGCCCTCACATAAGCCCGCCATTGGTCCCTATCCTGAGCAAGATTAATCCAATCTCTATCATCATACCCACCTCCCTCAAATCCATTTTAATTTTATCTTCCCATATACGTCTCAGCCTCCCTAAAGGTCTTTTTCTCTCCGGCCTCCCAACTAACATTCTATATGCATTTCTGGATTCGCCTATTCGTGCTACATGCTCTGCCCATCTCAAACGTCTGGATTTGATGTTCCTAATTATGTCAGGTGAAGAATACAATTGTGCAGTTCTGTGTTGTGTAACTTTCTCCATTCTCCTGTAACTTCATCCCTCTTAGCCTCAAATATTTTCCTAAGCACCTTATTCTCAAACACCCTTAACCTATGTTCCTCTCTCAAAGTGAGAGTCCAAGTTTCACAACCATAAAGAACAAGCGGTAATATAACTGTTTTATAAATTCTAACTTTCAGATTTTTTGACAGCAGACTGGATGATAAAAGTTTCTCAACCGAATAATAACAGGCATTTCCCATATTTATTCTGTGTTTAAATTCCTCCCGAGTATCATTTATATTTGTTACTGTTGCTCCCAGGTATTTGCATTTTTCCACCTCTTCAAAAGATAAATTTCCAATTTTTATATTTCCATTTCGTACAATATTCTCGTCACGAGACATAATCATATACGTTGTCTTTTCCGGATTTACTTCCAGCACACATTGATTTGAAATTTTAGCCATTTACTGCTAATAGATACTAAAACACACCCTATCAAAATTATTAATATATCTGTCATATTATGGGCTTGGGGCTTATAACAATCATCACTGTCAAAAAAAAATTAAGGCGAAGATTGGTATAAGCCCTATGCACATAACATTGCAGATATATTAATAATGCTTTTAATCATTGTTCACTGTGAATGGATTAGTAGGCCGATCTATGAACCCTAATTTAGGGCGGCCTTTGTTGATACAAATTTATTATTAACAGTAAGTTTGTAAAATTGTAATTCAATGTGTTCTATAATAAGTGAATAGAGTGTACCTAATCACGGGCATGTAGTGAATTTATATAGAAATTTATGTTTAAATTAAAAAATTATTTTAAGGGGAAAAGTATTTATCCTAGGGTAACCATTCTTTCTGCAGTCTAAAACTTAATGTGTAGGGTGTATATACACATCACTAAAAAATGAAAGAGCTCTGATGGTGTTATATTTATGACTACCTGTAGATAGGATATTTTTACAATTATTTTGCAAGCGATAAGAAGCAACTCCACTTAATTGAAATGTAATGATTAATGAAACTTCAACTGTTATAAAATAAATATCAAAATACAAAATATATATATATATGTATCTCTTAGAATATTTAAACTTTCATAGTGCAATGAGAAAATATAATTTTTAACTGCAACCAACGACGCTACTACATAATTTAAAATACGATTCCCCACAAGAATAAAATACTCTTTAAGGTATACCGGTACATCGACTCTAGAAATGTCAGATTTCTTCAAAATTTTGGTAAATAATGTTTTTGCCTCATCTGGAAGCTCATGTCTCCTAGTTTTCAAAAATATATAACTTGTATCAATTATCTCAAAATGTAAATATTAAATGGGCATTTAAAATTTAAGCGCACTATAGGCCTACTTTCTATACTTACGCCATCTTCAGTGTCTGTTTTCTCCTATTTCACATTTTCCGACATTTATTATCCTTCCGACGGACAAAACGTAGACTTCCAGTTGGGCAAAAGACTTCATTAAGGTACCAAATTGAAGCTTAAACATGTGGCTATATTGTAAACTAAAGTTATTATTTCCAATCGATTATATTTATTTTATATCAAAAACATACCAATGTAGGCCTATATATATATGTATTCTAAAGTGCTTATATAATGTGGCATATCTTTAGATTGATTAAAGATAAATAAATAGCCTAATTTTAGTTTGTAACATTTCTCCATTCGTAGGAGAAAATTTTTTTTTCTATGGGCTCCCAAATTAGTCTATCAATTTTTAATTATATATATTGCTTAGTTTAACCCAAGAATCATGTCGCCAAAGTTTGAAAGACATTAAGATAAAAATGGATTTTTATCCTAAGAGTCGATCTATATTTTAAACTCGATATCATTTACAGAATAAATATACAAGAAGATTTAATCAAGATTTCTCGTAACTGAATAGAATTTCTGGACGAGAAAGTATAAAATGGATGGACAACTAAGTGTTTCTTTTATTTCATTAAAATTCTAGAATTTTCTTTCCTGCATTTCTACGCTGTTTTTAAAAAATGTTCGGAACATTCCACTCACTCACTCACTCGCTCACTCACTCGCTCGCTCGCTCGCTCGCTTTCCCGTCTATCTATCCCTTCATTCGTTCTGGGACTAGTAACTTAAATTATAATCTCTCCATTATTCACTACCATTCGTTCGATAATATTTACTGTGCATTTTATTGCACTCCATTCTATAAAGTGAAGAAATGTTCCCTAAAATAAAAAAGTACACTTTTTTTTCCTGCCCACGCATCCATCTTTCCTTTGCGCTTTCCTCATTTTCTCTCTATATCTACATAGGCTAATTCTTGCTCCTGTGAAAGAAGACTCCCGTTAAACAACACATTTATATTCTTTATTGCATTGTTTTATATACTTGAATATTCCACGATGATTACATTAAGTTTCATTGCCATAAAAATTTTACAACACGAATGTCAGGCATCCTGCTGGCAATAATTAAACGCTATACTGAATGTTGGAACACACAGCTCTCTCGTATCATTAGTCTTCACCGCTGGCTTGTTTCCAAAATGTAAAGTCTCACAGAAAGAAAAGAGTATTATACCTGCATTACAAATATGAAATAAAGACATGTTCTAGGAAATATAGGCTATAATAATAATAATAATAATAATAATAATAATAATAATAATAATAATAATAATAATAATAATAATAATAATAATAATAATATCAATGATTTATTGAAATACAAAAACGCATTTTGAAATACAGTGGTTTTCGAAATAATATTGCTCGTATTCGGGAGACAGTTCAATAGATACAAACATTTAAAAATGCTACAAAAATGAACAATTTTGTCTTAAAAACAAAAACGAAATGTAGTAAAGATACGATGTAGAACCATTTAGCAATAATTAATCAGAATTTTATTAGTAAAGAATAACTGTAATAAAAGAAACGAGCAAAAAGAAAATATGGAATATTTTGTAGTTCTTAATTATAATTAGTGAAGAACAGAAAACAAACGTAATGAAAATAAAATATAGAACCATAACGACGGCTCAGTTCAAAAGGAAAACAACTAAAAATTGTAATAGGCCTACCTATTAAATTTGTGAAAAATTCGTTTCGTTACCGGCAATCGAACCCGAGATTTCACAGCTATGCGCGCTGACCTCTCTTTCCAACTGAGCTATGCCAAGACACGAGCCACGGTGCCAGCCGTACTCTTTTCGTTCACACCATCAATAGCCTACTACCTGCATTTTTCAGATATACAATTCTTTTTCTGGCCAAAATTTAAAGTTTTGAGAAACATGAATTTTGAAGCCTCATGTTGTGTGAAAAATCCTATTAACACATTCTGACAAACTTATGGTATAATTTATATAAAATATTATTAACGGAATTTCAACGATCCTTCGATTTTTCACAGCAACAAGAAGTTTAAAATGCAGGTTTCTTAAAATTTTAAATTTCGAGTTCTTTTCCTTTAGAACTGGGCCGTCGATTTAGTTACAATTTATTAGTAAAGAATAAAAAAAATCAGAAAAACAAAGTACAACTACTTAGTATTTGTTAACTTTAATTACTAAAGAATAATAATAATAATAATAATAATAATAATAATAATAATAGTAATAATAATAATAATAATAATAATAAATTAGAAAAATTAATATAAAAATTCCATTACTTCTTCCTTAAACCTATATGTACATTGAGTTCAAAGATATGGTTATAATTATATTTGTACTAATAATAATTATTTTTGTGTCATGTCATATCTTGATAAAATCGAAGTTCGGCATAATTAGCATATGTAATCTATATAGTTTATTATTTAAATGTGTAAACAATGTAAAATTATTATAAAACTGAGAGATATTTCATTCACGCATTATGGATTATCTTATTAAACTGTTGTTGTTGTTTAGTCTACTGTCCAAAGACAGGTCTGAACCTCACAAATGATGCCAACATGGCATCACTTATGAGGCAACTACGCCAGGAGATAATGGGATAAGGTAGTAGTTCCTTTTCTCTTCCATTGCATACATCGTTGACTAGTAATACATTATACTAATCAGACTTCAGATGTATACAAACAATTGTTCTTCCTCTGACACATATCGTCAAATAAGATGTACTGCCTGATAATAGATGAACCTATCAGCCAGAACCTTAATCAGAGGTAAAACTGTTATTAATAAAATATATATTACCTCAATTACATTTTCATTTTCCAATTTTTGTTACAACCTTTGCTATTTTAATTTTCTCGCGACACACCGGTTTAAAATGGCTGGTATATATGAATGAAAAGTAGAGCCGACGTTGGAAATGTAAGTGGATATACATCCTCTTTTTATTTTTAAATAAGTACCCATTAATTTTTACTGAAAATCGTTCCAAATTGCTGTCATTACCTTGTGTATACGAAATACGTTTTTGATAAATGATAACATTCAATGCTTAATGGCACAAAATATGTAGTTCTGGGACAGATCGAATAGAAAACATCCTCATTAATATCTAGGTATTAGTGTTCTTTACATGCACATGGATCAGTACCAGCCTGTCTTCGTCTTCATAATATAATAGTACTTCCCTTATAGGGTGAGAACTTTGATATAGAACCACATGGTGTTCGCTGATTTAACGCAAGTCATGCTTATTTCGAACATCCATATAGCCCCAGTTCCTAGGATACATAAATTATACAATCGTTTCTGACGTGCCCCACTTCCGAGTCGTCCACTTACACTTTATTCTATGTCATCCTTGGAAATACCGTTATCCATATTGTTTTACCCACCTGTTTCTTCAGTTTGACCCAAATTTAAGATATAGTATCCATCATCTTTCATCTTTTAGCCCACTGATCTCCATAGCATCGCTCACGACTTTAAAGCACTCTTAACAAGATCATGAAATAATTTTATTAAGTACTGGGATAGTTAATATTAAAATATACGGTACTTTCTTGAAACGATGAACATAAAGTAAACGTCCAATTTAATTGAAACTGGGCTATAAAAATAATGAGTTTCCAAATTCGTGTTAAGAATGTCGGTTAATCTCATAAAATATTATACTATTATTAAGAGTATTAGCAACATTTCAAGACTCTTTCATTCTTATGAAATAGCTTCGTGCCACATAATAATTATTCACATCTACCTCGGGCTATAATAGAATCTAATTGTCCTCTTTTACAGATCGATGAAGTCATCAAGAGCCAATTCACTGGCCTCCTGATGTGAGCAAAATCATCAAAGAGCCAATTGGCTATTGCCGTTCTGATGATTAAATCCTACGCGTTTGAATCAACAAACAGCCAAATTGGCTATTACCGTTTCGTGCCTAGACCACGATCACGTCACCTCTTAGTCAATTCATTGCATTTCTATCCCTTCTTGGTCAGCTAACTGTGCTTCTTCCCCCTTTTCCCCCCCGTATGTTGTAGCTAATAAGTTACGTCCATTTTCGGCTTTTCCCCCTCGAATTTTTCTAGAGTTCCTTCAGTAGAGCAGTAAAATCCGAAGTGAGACAAGTAATCAACAGACTTGGGGCTCACATATTGAGTTTTTCACAGCCCCAACTCCTTTGCAAGGACTTGTTTTCACATACCTTTATAGTTTCTTCTCCCATTTCCCTCTCCATTATTCATTCATTCATGCTATCATAACCTTATTTTTTTAGCTTTGTTGTAATACATCTTTGCATGATCGTGTTTTTGCTGTATTTAGGGCCTACAGCTATTGCTGTTAGGCCTTAAAAGTTAGAATTTCCACACACACACCTGTTGCTAAAAAATCATTATTCGTAACATAAAGCTATACTGAAATAGATCCATTATAGTGCACTTATTGTTACTTAGTACCCATTGCAGTGCAGTTTTGCGAAGGCTTTGGAATAATATTGCTCTATATTTCCAATGCAAAACATATTGTATTTGCAATTTTAAAAATATGATCGTGCAAAAAAAATGTTGTAAAATACAGGTTTGTGAAGTGCATTACAAAATCTCGAAAATTGAAAAACTCGCTCTGCTCGTTTTTTCAAACTTTTCCTCGATTTTGTAAAGAAAGGACGTCCCAACCTTTTATCGTAACATACTATTTCACTTCACTTTCCATAACACGTCTTATGCAATTTGTAAGTTATTACGTTATTAGATAGAATTTGTACATATATGGTTTATTTCCAAAACTTCCTATATCACATTCACTTATTTTTACAGATAGGAGAAAAATTACTGACTTTGAAATATACCAACCAATTTTAAATAAGCGTGTAGGCCTATCTTCTTATATTACAGCTATTTTATACCATTTTACGTACTAAATGTATTAGAATACTTCACAGTTTTCCAACAATTTCTAAATTAAAATATAAGATAATAAGTTTTGGCAGAAAAAAATTGAAGGGTTTGGAAAATAAATCAAAATTTTAAATACCATTTTTCAGTGACAAATAGCAGGAATTGCAAAAAATAACTTTAGCATTGGATTCAAATTGTAATAGATAAGTCTATTATATTATTGGGTCAAAATCAGTTTTTGAGCAACATAGCAGGTTTTGGAAATAAGCCATTCGTAACCGTAACTTATTAGAACTACAAAATGAATATTAAAATATAATACTCGATACCTGCAACTAGTCTACTGCAAAAACAAAGATTGTAGACCATATAGAGCCAATGTCATAGCTCGGAAAATAGGCACGTTTGCTTCACAGACTTCAAAACTACTCGTACTTAGATTGCTAACTGGCGAACTCGGAAGTTTTGGGGACTGAGGCCATGAGATGCTCAAACGAAAACTCAACAATAAATGAATTTGAATCTCCAATAATGACCACATTGTAATAGATAATTATTTCTGAACTTAAAAGATATTTTAATAGAATTTCATTAATCCAAATTAACTACTATATATATATATGCAGTATATATCTGACAAAATAATAAAATATAGAAATAATATTTATTTTTATCATAAGTTTATTTTATATTCGTCTTAACTACCAGGTCACATCGCGATTGTTGGAATTTCTATTTTGTTGTCTTCTACCGGCAAATCCGCAGACACGTCACGTCTCGCAGAACAGTATCTAAGGGCCTGTCTATATATTTAAAGTGGAAGTCGAACCAGTCCGGCATTGTCATTTAAATACCTAGACTAGACGGCAGTTCGGAAGGCGGCGGCTGCTATATGCGCCGTAGCATTTCTGGCATGTGACGTCACAAGCTTTTACAGCAGAACCAATCGGAATCAGTCTGTAACAAATACTTCCCAAGTTCGTTTGTTCACGTGTGAGTGTTTCAATACATTGAATAAGTAAAACTAATATTTACTGTGTGTGTAAGATAAATAAATGGAAGACGAGACTGTAAAAAAACTAGTATTGCACAGACAGGTGCGGAAAATATTGTTGATGCTGGCTGAAACGTTGCCAACGTACAAGAAACGACTGCAGAAGCATGTGGTGTGGGATTGAGAACCATGCAAAGAATATTGTTAGTGAAGGAAAGAGGGTTTCTTTGGTGTTATGCTTACAGTAATCAACGACTAAGGTCATTATTGTCTTTTGATAATTTAAATTCTCTCCTGCGCTATTTGCATCGCACGTGCGCGTGAAGTACGATGTGGCAATGTTGTACGCTGCCTTTCTCTCTCTGTCTCTCTCGACGCAAACGCTAGCAGACTACCGCCTTCCGAATTGCCGTCGACTCTAAGTTTCCTAATTATTTTATAATCGAAGAAACCACTAAAAACTCAATTCAGATTGGCTTGATACTTGATAACAGAATTTCAAACTGGGGCTTCCAAAATGCGAGTCCGGTATCTTACCACTGAGACACCTCGTTTGAAAATAATGTTTATTCTGCTTACAAAGAATACATCAAAAACAGGCTGTGATGCTTGATTGTAGTCGTAATGAAGAACACCATTACAACAGAAACAATTTAACATTACACATTACAATGCTTGGTTTTATATATGTTGCCTATTACAGCATACTTTCTTGTTAGCATTAAGAAAATAATGTCTTGTAGTTCAGTTAGGTTGTTATTCTTATTCATGTTATAAAAATCAATACAAATAACGACAAAATAAAACGGTAAATATATAGGAAGATTACGTCTACTGAAATAAATCATTGCCAAGTCTTGAGAAAAATGTTTATTTGCGTACAGCAGTATATAGGCGTGTTACCACTTACACTTAATATTATACCGGGAAGTTCCTACACAAACTGAGAAACCAGCAGAACAAGTTTTGCTTTAACAGAGGTGTAATGACAAATGTAACTAAAGAAAGTAAGAGAGTAAATATTGCACTGACAAATAGTGAAAGATTTAAAACTTTTTATTACTTATGTACTTTGATATCAACCTATGAATCATGCAATATGATTTACTTCAATTTAAATAATAACACAAACATACTGTAAAGCATAACACTAATATTTATGAACAGGGCAAGGGTACCAAATTTAATGTAATAATAATAATAATAATAATAATAATAATAATAATAATAATAATAATAATAATAATAATAATAATAATAATTTTATTTGAACGATAATAATGGTATACATTTGGTTGGCACTTCCGATGAAGCAAAAGCTTGTTACCGGGAGTGGAGTTTGCATTTAATAATTAAAAAGTAATATTACATGCTTAAGCGTACACTAAAATAATTATTTAATTGTTTAATTTAATTAATCAGATATAAGTAAGCAAAAAGAAAAGTGAAAACTATAAGAATAATAATCAAGAGATAATAATACAAAAAATGCAATGAAATTATATCAGATAAAACAAAGAAGAGTTGGTTAACTAGAAAGTATAAGGGGCGATGGCCTCTTGAAGCAATAATCAAGTGAAATGAAAAGTATTAAATAATACGATTTTAAAATAAATACAAAATATTATGCAATAATATAACAGAGTAATATATTATTTACATAAATGATATTTTAGTTCTATTTTATTTTATTGAATTTTGAAAGATTCACAACATAATTCTTTTAATTTAATGTAACAGAGAAATATATAAAAAAAAGAAAAATATCAAAAATCAAAATATATGCTATATATAAAAAAATAATTAGAATACTAATCAGTACATATTTAGAATCAGTTAAAGTTCTTGCATTTTAAATAATTTATTATTGGAAGATGTTAATTTTGAATGTTTTTCACGAAGTTATTATACAATCTCGGGCCTAAATTTGAGCCATGTCTTAGTCCTGCTTCAGAATTTCATTTGGGTTCAAACAAAGGACATGATATAATGTGTCTTCTTGTATTGTAACCATGGTCATAATAGTTATTATTTTTATGGTAGTATCACAGTTTAGTATATATACAGTCACGAAGCTTGAGTTGTGAGGGTGCTAGCAACAGTAGACTGTGCCGGTGCTATTTCTCATTGTCTCTAATGAGGCGATATTAGCGATCCTAGTGGTTAGCAACTATCTATGGATGCATATTAGCTTCGTGACTGTATATACTAGAGTGTGGTAGTATTTTAATAGGGTATATATGTATATTTGTTTAATATTCAGTACATTAAAATCCTAGTATATTATGAGGCGTGTATGATAATTCATTTTTTCTTAATACCTATTTTTATTATTTCCCACTGTAATAATATTAATGGCATGAGTGAAGACTTCATTGCCCCACCCCATCCAATAATGTTCATCCAAACAATAAGTAATTGTGTTAAAACAATCCATGTAGGCTAGCTCGCTGATAAAATATTATTTCTTGTCTATATACAGTAGAGCTTACAATTAAAAAAAGTGACACCGTATTGATTATGGGAAACGTCTTTAATCTTATATATTATTTTAATGTACCGAAGTGCATATGATATTTCCATGCAGATATTCTGCGTCATCATACGATGAAAGAGTAATGGAACGGAGAAAAATGGACTTCGGTCCTGCGTTCATAGACATCTATGACGTAGTGCAGAGGGCGGCCACTAGAGGGAACCCAAGAATTGGAGCTTAATCTGAGACGATTCTAACCGGCGTCGGAGTTGTATCCGGTGTGGCTTAGTGGATGAGGCATCAGCACGTAGAGATGAAAACCCGGGTTCAAATCCCGGCGCCGGAGAGAATTTTTCTCCGTTCCATTACTCTTTCATCGTCTTTAATCTTGTTGTGTAGTTTTAAGGTTATATGAGAATGGTTTTAAGGATTAAATAAATACTATCAGAGAAGGATCAGTACACGAATAAATGAATTAATTAATTAATGGAAGGAGAAACAAAAATATACGCGAAAACGCGTCCTTGCAAGAGAAATTGGAGCTAAGAGGAAATGTCTGTGTGAGCTCCAAGTCTGTTGGACACTTGTCTCACTCCTATTTTCGCCGTTGAATTTGAAAGAAGGTTAGAGAATTTTCAAGGGAAAAGCCGAAAATGGACGTAACTTGATAGCTACTAGATGAGGGGAGGACGAAGAATGACAGAACAGCAACAGGGCAGGATCGCCGTCAATATGTTTGGAACTGTTGATACCGATATGTTTTTGAGATAGGTTATAAGCCTAGTAATAACAGAGGCTCAACCTTTTACTGTCTCTTCCGCACAATAGAAACAGGACGGGCTGGTTTCCTAGTGGAGTCTGGCTAATAAGGGTACAGCTAATGCGTAGAGATCTACGCCTTGAGTCGTTGCCAACATTTTCTAGCTCTGAGTTAAAAAAAAAACTCTCTTGGAGAAGAGAAAAGAAACAGTGTCTGACACTCCATTCTTGAGGTTACGTATCTGCTCTCTCATTCATTTTACGGTAGGTCAAAGGCCTAATTGGCATTTTAGGATAATATTGCGATGATAAGATGAATGAGTCGTTTAGTTATTCGTTGACAAATTGGTATCTCTAGTATCCCGTACCGTGAAAGTTTTTCAAACCTCTGTCAAGGACTGGAAAACAATACAACGAAAATTCTAACGCGCGAATTAGTTTTGGCTTGTCCTTCGTAATAGGAGATCGGTATTATATGCGGTTGTGAACTTGTGTTTGTGAGAACCGTGTTTATTTTATAACAATGAATTGTGAGTGTAATATATCGAAAGAGAGCAGGGCCGATTTCGTCTACAAGCAAATGAAATTGTTACAAATTCCCAGTTACGGAAATACACGAATAAACAAATAGAAATAAATAAACAAATACTCATGCTCGAGGCGTTGAAAATTTGCCATTTCAGCCTAGAGCCTTCCTCAATTTTAAAAACACGAGCCGCGACTGCTGTTGACTTATTCAATTATAGAAATTCGTTGAATTCCCTGTCACTCTTTAGCCAAACAATATTTTTGCTCATTAGGAATCCATAATTCTATACTCGAGGCGTACCAGGTGTCACATTGCATAAGATATGATTTACTTGAGATAGACAATGTTTGTTGTTATGGTAACATCTGCCTCTTACCAACCATAAAATTTAACATGTAGGTAATATTAACTAATGCCACAGATTCCAACCCATACGAGATATAAGCATCACGAACATTACATGCTACAAATTTCACTAGAAAACAAACAGACCTATGCTTGTAAAACCTCTCTCAGTATGAGAAGACAGAACACTATCACGAACGCGAGGAAGCTCTTAAATTTTATGACGGCAACAAATATGTAGAAGTAATTAACACAGCTGAGACTGTGTTTGGAGAATGGTCGCCCAATGTGTCGGCAAGCATACAGGTATAAATAGTTGCTAACAAATTGCATGAAAAGAATAGAATGTATAGAATGTTTTATTTTCATTGGCAGAGTTAAGGCCATAAGGCCTTCTCTTCCACTCAACCAGCCTTAGTCAATAAAACAGTCACATACATATTTAAATTATGAATATTTACAATACACTTAAAAGATTCTCAGCAATATTCCTCATGTTTATTTAAATTGAGATAAACCTATAAGATAAAGTAATAACTTAATTTATGAGCTAATTCAATTCAATCAATATGCAATATCTAAAGAATTACAATTAATTAAGTTGAGATAGCTAGTTGGTTAAAATGACGAGAATTAATTTAATATAAGTTTACTAGAACTATGTTGTAGGGAGAAAAAAATATAAATCTATACTAATAATAAATCTGTAGCCAAAATTTTTCTGGTAATTTTCGATTTTCCAAAAATAATTGGTGTTAACATGTATAATTAACCTTTCTGAAACCGAAAATCGCTTTTTTTTTTTAATTTTTGTTTGTATGTCGGCCTGTCTGTCTGTCTGTCTGTCTGGATGTTTGTTACCTTTTCACGCGATAATGGCTGAACCGATTTATATGAAAATTGGAATATAAATTAGATTTTAGGCTTATATGGCATTCAAAATACTTTATTTAAAAGGAGGGTTATAAGGGGGCCTGAATTAAATAAATCGAAATATCTCGCTTATTATTGATTTTCATGAAAAATATTACATAACAAACGTTTCTTTAAACCTTATTTCCGTTAAGTTTTATTCTAGACAAAATTTTGATAGGACTGATATTTAATGAGATAAATGAGTTTTAAAATTACAATAACAACGCCATCTAAGGCGCTGTACTGAAATAAAAACAAATGGCTTCGTATATAAGGTGGCCTTGGACAACAACAATCGAAAGCTATTAAACATAGCCTTAGAGAATGTTTCTGTGTTTGTATGAAGTAATATCGGAAGCTAATTAATTGTTTAATTGTTATTTCACCATTGGAAAGTGTGGTTTCTCTAGATGGACATAATTCTACAATGTTATTACAGTCACTTCTGAAACATATAGCAAGTAATATAAAGTATACACATTAAAACTAAATGATATGTCAATCTTCATTAAACTATGGTTACATGTAATAACAATTAAGAAACATGTCAAAGGAATTGTCATTGCACCAAATGATTGCTCTCTGGACTAAAATGACCGCATTTTAATTATTTAAATACAATTTAAATTAATTAACATATTAAACAATTTATCCTTCTATCAAACACGAATGTTCCCTGGATCAAACGTCCTATTTTAATTATGAAATTACTTTATATTCATTTCTAACAGGTGCAGCGGAGCGCACGGGTACGGCTAGTCAAAAACATATTTATATAATGAGAATATTAATGTAATGAAAATTTGACATTAGAGGTTTTATATTCTATTTAGAGAAATTAATGGTAATAATAAAAATGGACAGATATTAGCTTCATTATAAATAACAAATATTAATCAGTAATTAATCTGTTAAGTAAGAATTTATGTAATTTTGACCTAAATGAAGTTATTGTCCAACAACCCCTTACATCACTCGGAAGCGAGTTCCAATTTCTAGCAACTTAAACTGTGTAGGATGAAGAACATAAAGATGAATGAATGAAGTGCATTTATCGATGCATAATAAATTATACAAACTCATGTACACAAGATCCTTCGCACGAGCCCGTACGGCCATTCGTGCTGTAACTATGCACAATTTGAATCTTCAAAAGAAACAAAAATAATACTACTAGTAATGAAATAATAAAACAACACTAATTGTTACTATTTCTACCGTTATCATTAATTATCACAATTACAACTAATCTAACTTCATACCAATTTTCACAAAACTAATAAAATAAAATAAATGGTAGTTATGAAGGAAAAAAACAGTGAAACACACACACACACACACACACACACACACACACATATATATATATATATATATATATATATATATATATACATATATATATATATACACGCAATAAAAACACAAATAGAAACAAACAAAACACAATAAATAAAAAAAGAACATTAGTCTCTAATTATTTTATTCGCTCAGTGTTAATATTACTCATTACAACACTAATAAATAAATCTTCCCCTTATTTCCTCGGCCCCCACACTCAGCTGTCGAACTTTTGCCACAAATTTTCCCACACACTCACAGAATTTAGCGTTATTTAATATATCGTATGTTGCCAAATGCCCCCTGCTAGATATGTCTTGTGGTAAGGTATAATGAGTAAATTGTTATGATGAGACCTGGTACTTAGCTGATGATATTCGAATAAATTTTGAAAACGAGAAGTCAAATAGATTGCGGTAGCGGTGCGCAGAATTTGAAATAAGAGAATGCAGGGCTCGTCGATCGCTTAGCCTTAGCCAAGACAGACTTTGGAAAGACAGGGAAACATGATCATACTTACGAATACTGCAAATGTCACAGACGCACGCATTATACACACGTGCACGCCACGCGCATATCTTCATGATCACTGAGACAGTTGAATCTCTATAGAGTGGAAGCTAACTCATTTTGCCACGTGTTCTTGTTGTGAAAAGAAGGAAAGCAATGAAAACAGCTCATTTTTCTGCTATAAAATAATTGCAAAGGTTAACATTTTAATACATCCTTGATTTCGTAATAACTGTCAAACCTTTGTAATGGTATTGTAGTAAAGGTTCTACAGTTTGTATTGTTAACAACTAACGACCTTGTTCCGTCATCTTAGGTTGCGTCACAGCACTAGGCATCTTACCCCGATACTTGGGGAAGATGCTCATTTCTTTTCGGGGTAAGATGGCAACTTGTTGCAAGAGTTTTATTTTTTGTTTTATTGCAGGGAATGCGTAAACATTACGTAAGGTCCTCTGATAGAAGTCAGTGAATTGAGGACAGTCTTCAACTTGCGTTGGAACAAGTTAGAACGGGAGATATGAAGTGTTTTAGAGAATCGCAAGCTTATGGGATTCCTTACCGTACTCTTAAGCGCCGCCTAAAAAGAATGATGACAAAAAATGTACTAGATTGAATTCATTGTATGCAAAAAGTGGTTTTACGAGTCTTGCACACGGCAATAAAATATGTGCATTGACTGTGTTGCTAAGAAGTGATAAAGTCCACACCTGTGGAGTAACGGTTAGCGCGTCTGGCCGAAAAACCAGGTGGCCCGGGTTCGATTCACGGTCGGGGCAAGTTACCTGGTTGAGGTTTTTCCGGGTTTTCCCTCAACCCAATATGAGCAAATGCTGGGTAACTTTCGGTGCTGGACGCCGGACTCATTTCACCGGCATTATCACCTTCATATCATTCAGGCGCTAAATAACCTAAGATATTGATAAAGCGTCGTAAAATAACCTATTTAAAAAAAGTAGTGATAAACGAGCGAGAAAGTGCCCATGAGCTTTTTATTAAGTCATTTTTTGTTAAATGCATGTATCACACCAAGTTCAGGTAAAATACATAGCCTATATCAGTAAATGTGTTAATTGCATTTGCCATCTTACCCGACTATCGGGGAAAGATGCCTACAGTGTAGGTAAGAAGAAAATCTGTATCTATAAACAAGGCAATTAATGTTTTCTGTTTCGTACCAAAAATATAGTTTCAAAATACCTTCTAGACTTTGATATTTCAATATGAAAGAGTCAGGCATCTTCCCCCAATCCATTCTATCTATATGAGAGTAAGCTAACAGATTACCTAGCCCGGGACCCACGACGTAGCGCAACTCCGGATCGGCAGGCAAACGCCTCAGCCGACTGAGCTACATCGGTGGCCCTACACAGTTTTGAGAATGTAAGATGTGGCAATCCCATGGCAAAATCTCGAACTCGTTTCGCTTTCAGCAATTCCAGCTATTGTTTATAGCCACGCAGTTAAATACTCGAAAATATAGGCCCGCAACTAGACTTTATTGAGAACAATGAAAGCAACAAAACCATTTCTCCACTTTCGCACAAGGCCTAATTGCGGCTTGCGGTTGTGGTTTCAGGGCGTGGCAAGATGAAGAAGATGATGGGCATGATGATGATGGGGCTGGCGATGAAGGCGGCCGCCATCGTACCGATCGCGCTCGGCGGTCTGTTCCTGCTGGCCGGCAAGGCGCTCATCATCAGCAAGATCGCTCTCGTGCTGTCCCTCATCATCGCGCTCAAAAAGCTGCTGAGCCAGAAGAACAGCGGAGGCGGCCATCACGAAATGCACCACGGATGGCAGTCCAGCGGCGGTGGCGGCGGCGGCGGCTGGGACAGGCGCTCCCTGAAAGACGGCACCGCCGCACATCAGCTGGCGTACAGAGCACAGGCGCCCGCGCAGCAGTGACGCAAACAGACAGCCTCTATTTATTAACATAATTTATTTGCGTGAATGTCGCATTATATTTATTTAAAACTCACTTACGCCAGAACGTGAGATTGAATACGTGCCAGATTTAATGATTTATTACTCAAAGACAGCACGGTTTTGTAATGACTTATGCGAGGAAACAATCTTTCGCAGAACATAAGATTAAATCCTAGAAGAAAGAATTAGGTAAAGATTTCCAGAGCCTGGTTTCACGAAAGTATGTATTAGAATTTACAGGAGAAAAAAATTACAAATTTACAAATTTTTTTCTTTCACAAAAATACTCTTGTAAATTTGTAAGTAAAGTATAAAATAACAGGTTCCAGGTCATGATCCTAAACATTAAATTGTCATTTGTTTACAATTTTGCAAATTTTGTACTACAAATAATTTACAAATATTGTAACAAATTCTTACCCTACTATTGATATGGGTAAACAGCTGAATTACAGGTTAATATACATGTAGCCTATTCTTCTTCTGGTGAAGAAGAACTTGAGATTTATCAACATAATCATTACAGAATAACATTTCAAGGAAGAATTAATGTTGAATATAAAAGTTTAGTGGAGTTTAGTCAGCGTTTCAAAATCAGCCATGAGAAACTTGAATTGATACTAAATCATATAGGTCTTGCATTTATTATTCATACTGTGGATCAGTTATTATACTGTTGAAGGATATGTCAAAGTATTAAGATACATAAGATTATACAAGGTAAAAAGATCAATTCACATTACATATTAACACACTGGTAGATTTTAAGACGGTAGGAGATTATCAGTGACTTACAAAAATAATCTTCATCTATTCTTATTACTAGGTATCATCATATTTAGTTGTAGTGTTTTAATATGAATTCGATTCAGTATTGCATACAAGATTATTAATTTTCTTGTGTTATTGATATAACTTCAACCACAGCTTTTGTAAAACCAAAGTCACTCATGGTCTACATTTTATAAATCACTGTTACAATTACAGGTCTATTTTCTAATGTTTTATGAAACATAATTTACCTGTAGTTTATAGCTGCACGATCTACTTCCTGTAAATTTGTAAATTCGTAATTTTTAGTTTCGTGAAATAGGCTCTAGGTGTATCAAAAATTTTCTTTCCCGGAGACATAAGGTTGACGACGTGCTACATTTCACATAGTCACACATCGAGACAGCATGATTTAATATTAAATTACGTGAGGAAACAGAAATCTTTTTTTTTAATATGTAATATTAAAAATTCAGGTGTATAATAAATACTTGCTATCCGAAGAGAGGCCTAAGCCTGAAAGTGTGTCGCTTTTCTTTCCTAGGCCTTATTTTTACACATGTATACAGCACGATTTCGTTTTAAGATATGTGACTGCACAGACTCTTTTACACTGCGTAAAATGTAAAACTAGAAAAAAGAATTTTATAAATTTTTAATTGTTTCAAAAAAAGTTGTCTTTCCGAAAGCATAAGATTTAAGGTGTGCTCAATCTGACAATTTTTGCATAAGGATTTAGCATGATTTAATATTATAATTCTTGGGGGACAACTTCTTGCAGTATTTGAGATGAAAATTTAAAAAACAAGATTACAAAAAAAAATATTCTCAGCTGTCTCACAGATTTTCTGTTTAGAAGAAATTAAGATTGAAGACGCGCCACATTTGACTTATTTTTATACATTGATACGGCATTATTAATGAATAATAAATTACGTGATACAACAGGATCTTTGGCAGCAAAATGAAATAATAGAAGAAATGATTAGGTAAAATATTTTCAGCTGTTAAAAATTTTCCTTCCAAAGGCAAGAGATTAAGACAAGTAGACTATTTTTTTTATTATTACACCTCGGCATAGTACGATTTCATACTAAATTCCGCAGAAAAACAGAACACTTTGGAGAATATCACATTACGTAGAGGAGAGGGGAACTAGATACATATTTGTAACTACATCTGAAATTTTCCTGTCGGAATAACCTATGCGAGATTGAACACGTGCCAAAAATTCACATTTCTGTTCATCAGTACAGCACGCTTTCATATCAAAGTCTGTCAGGAAATATAAAATTTTACAAAGAAAGCTAAGAAGAAAAATTACTTAAAATCATTCTAGCTGCTAGCAGTGAATTAAATCTTGGATAACTGTCTTTCACAATGGAGGTTCTTAACCTGAGATTAGCAACATAAATCGATGGTGCTCTTAGATGGCTAGAAGGAAATCTGAGGAAGTAGAAACTTTTCTTCCTTTCTTTTATTGTTATTTTATATTGGGATTTTTTTTTAGAAATATATTATGTTACTTAATAGAATTGGGAATACAGAGATTAGTTTAACAATTGGGGTTGGCACTAGAAAGAGGTTAAGAATCCCTGTATCATAATTCCAACTCAGCCAGTTCTGAAATTCATTTCGTCATAAAGTTTAAGGCAGATAAGAAATACATCTTCTTATCTAAAATCGTCATGATGTATTGAGTTGTAATAATTGGGTAATTAAATATAAAGGAACGACTGGTTGCGTAACTGTAAATAGAATATTAAAAAATTAACAAATTAATATTAGCAATAGGTAACATTAATCATTGCCAGTATCATTTAATACAATTATCGCTACTTTATAGAATTTATAAATTACATAAAGAAGAAACAATAATTGCAGTAGACGATGAAATATAATTCAGCACTTACATCAATTACTGAGTGGTAGAGTAGACAAAAATGGTTGCTTGTAATATGTGAATTTACGATAAAAAGAAAGAATTTTCTCTTTCCTAAACCCATCACGAAATACATGGCTCTCGTAATGAAGTGAATCGAACAGAGTAGATCATTTTTATTTTCAACCTACTTCAAAGACAAACCAAAGCATTAGAACAAAAAATTAGGAGAGAAAAGTTCCTGTATACGCAGGAATTTATTCTACATTTCATTACGTGTATTGAGATTATTTCTATCTCATCATCCTTCACACAGCTTATAGTACTATTATCCACTTAAAACAATATATCTTACAATTTATAGTGTTATAAAAATAAAGGAATATTATATTTCAGATTGGAATAAAACGCAACATCTTGACACTGGTGATAGACTTTTTTTATTTATACTGCCATGAACGTGTAAATAATTTATAAGTTATCTCTGAGCTATTCTACTACATCTTTTTTATTTCGTAATTAGTGAATTAATAACATTTTTTAAAGTTTGTACACTTATCTTCATCTCTTTCCTTTTAATTTTATAAACGGACGCTTTCTTGGCATAAAAAAGGCGGAATACCAGAATGTATTTAAGTATTACTGCTAATAAAGTAATCTTTTTCTATGGGGTGTTATGGACTAGGGTTTTAGTTACTTTAATCTGCTTTTGATAATTTTTAATACTTTTTTGACAATTCAGTAACTCTCTTCAGAAGGGAACTTTTATAAAATAATATATTTCACACCGGTTTTTTAAAGAATATAAAGAAGTTAATTTAAAACTAACGTTTGTTAAGATTTGTGGAAAATCATAAACTAAATTAAATAATTATCCATTAAGACTTAATTTATTTTTTGCTCGACCATATAATACGCTCATTACATGTGACTAACTATACCTTAATGACATACATTAAAGTACTGCTATTCATTATGTTACTCCAACTATCGATTTCAAGTTAAGCATATGCGATATTGATTAATATCGTACGCGCATAACTCGCAAGCCTTGAAAGGAGCAATTCAAAATGGCAGGCACAAACTGCACAATCAACAACATGTGCTTAAAATAAAATAAATTCTATTCGTGTTAATTTTAATATTCTAATAAATTGAGTTAATATCCTGTGTCTTAATGTATGTTGTTTTGAGGTTAAAATCGTCAAACCAAAGTACTGAAAAAAAAAATCAATAAATACGACGTACACGCAAAAGTGCTCCGTGCCTGCCATCTGTTGTATTACTCGGAAACACGCAGAAAAGACACTCAGGTAAGATATTTGTGAAAACTCAAAATTGAGACATGTAATTATGGTCGAACAAAAACAGCCGTATACATGTTGCTTATAATGGTAATTAAGACGTTCGTATGAAAATTATGAAACCCGCTTACGTTTGTTTCATAAACATACTCGCGTTTTAATTATTACTATTATAGGCTCTTGTATAATATACTATTTCTGAAGTATAATATTTTCTAGTAAGTTCATCTGAATATGTCTGAGAAATATTTGTAAACATTAACTGTCTTTATTAATAACAACTGACTAACAATAATCACGTAATTTGTAACCACTATACTGCTCCACAGACGAATCTGACAAATGACTGTTCAGTATGAACTACTGTAAACGATTTGAGAATTCTATTTACACTAAACTGTAGAAAAATGACCTTTACTACCTGACACGACGCATGAAAAAACAGTGGGCTTAGTAACACATTTAAAACTATTATTAAAATTATAATATATTTCCTGTGACAACTTCTATTACCGGTACGTTTTAAAATCGCAACACAACAAATAATTGACAGTTCTGTACTTGGCACTTGGCTGTGATTCAGATAACATAATAAAGATACTGTGAAAATATTTATTGAAATATTTATCGAATATTATATCTTACATAGGATAGGAAGGATTACTGAATTTACAAAATATTTAAAAGTAGCTTAATGCTGGTTGCTCGTAGCCAAATACTTACACTGTATTGCGCTTGGATTATTTGTCTACTAATATTTGCGAACTGTTTAATAATAGCAGCTTAATAACTTCATTTATATGCTTCGAAATTAATTTATAAATGAATTCAATACTCAATTAATGCAAAGTAATATTTTATCTTACTCCTACTGCGTTAGGCGTTGCACTTAGGACTTGTATCAATAGTATAAGATAACAGAAAACACAGAAGCAAACACTGTACAAATTTAGCGAATCTGTCCATTTAAGAGTATTTTCAATTAAAAATAAGGCAATAGTGTTATAGTTACGCTTACTATGTAAATACATCAAGAAGTGTAATATTATACATTTGACGTAACCTCATAAAAACCACCCAGGACTCGTTCAGGGACGTGTAAATGTGCTAGAACAGACGTGACGCTCATTATTACCAAAGACAGAGGAGTAATATTCGGCTCACATGCAGACTCTACCAAAAAGTATTTAACATTATCTTACATATTAAATCATTTCATAAGTTACACTTTATAAATGTTCACAGTACCTGCAGAGTATCTTTGTGTTGTAACAGTTTTATACATTATGGGAATAAATACAATGTATTTGTGAATTTAAAATGTATTAAGTGCTTTTATTAAACAAAAACTCCTTCCATAATCCTACTATTTAAACATATGTTTAAGAAAAGATTAATTTTTTGTATTATTCGTCAAAATAAATCTAATATAGAACCAAAAAAAGAAACAATGCCTATGATTTTTTTTTTTACATTTGATTTTCTATTTATTAACAAATTTAATTTTTACGTGTTGTTAGGCATCGTTAGAGATACAGTCAACTCTGGATATAGTGAACTCGGTTATAGTGAACATTCGGCTATAGTGAACCTAAATCGTTGTCCCGACCCACATACATTAAAAAGTACATTAATATTTCCGTTTATAGTGAACCCTCGCTTCGGTTATAGAGAATCTTGTATCCTGACAAATTCTTATTTGAAGTCAGATCTTCTTATATAAAACTGAAAGAATATATTGAGAACAACATTCCAAGTTTCTTACTCCTTTAGTCAAAGCACAAAGGTAGGATTAATGATTCCTATACAATGAGCTGCACTGTAAATATAGGCAACGCGTGACGACCTTGCCTCACTCCACCGTCGAAGGGTTTCCACTCTGTTATCAGGCACACTACTCTACTGTTATTTCTAATCCTCCATTGTCAAATGGTTGCCTTTTGTTCTCAGAAACATTTCCATTATGACGGATAGCATCGAAACAACGGAAAATGAAATTGCCTTCTTTTATTAAAAGGAGACGGACATTATGTCTAGAGCATAAATGAAGGTAAGATTCCGATGGCTTTCAAATTCCATCAATCCTCTCTCAGTTTCCATTAAGTGACCCGGGAAATTCCAAGGCTGAGTACGCAATCACACTATAACAGCGCTTGTCATTTCTACCTGATGTAGTGTTCCAACAGTAAATGTACTGTATAAAAATGTCGAAGCGTAAAGTGTTTTCTTTGGAAGATAAGACGAATATTATAAGTGACATCGAACGTGGTCTTTCGCAAGCGAACTTGGATCGATAGCATAGTTTAAGTAACTCAATTGTGAGTACCATTCCATTCCACGAAAATGAAATATTTTATTTTCTTGTTCACAATTTCATTCATTTCTGTCATTTAAGGTTAGGGGAGAGACACTTCGGATATAGTGAACGAAATATGCAAGTCCGCAGAGGTTCACTATATCCGAGTTGACTGTATCTGAAGAGCAGTTGTTCCATAGTGTAAGCTTATGTTAAGTGGTTTACAAAATTTTATTGTTTTATATAGTGAAAGTGTGAAAATCATAAGTGATTTTGACATGGTCGCCATTTTGATTTTTTATTTTTCTATTATTTTTTTACGTATATTCATTAGCTTTCAAACTATGTATCGTTCACTGGTCGAGCTCACTAGGCCTACTCCCCGCCGGAGCACTGTGAACAAACGCAGGTAAAGCGAAAGTATGACATCGCGAGCTCCGAGGTAACCCCTCTGCGTACTCGTATGTGTACTTAAAAGTCAGACTTTTACGTCAAAAATCGTCTGTGAATGAGGATACAGTTTTTGTGCTGTGATGAATGCGTTGTGTCAATTATTAGCTAACACTTAGGCAGACCCCTGCGGTATCTGAAATGTCAAACCTTTGTCCTGTCACGCAGGCAGTCCGGGTTCGAATCCCGGTCTGGCCTGGGATTGACATGTGAAAAATCCACAGCGACACTTGTGGCAGACGAGGTCGTAGTCGGGTTTTTTCTCAGGATTCTCCCGTTCCCCATATTAGTCACATAATTCCGTCATCATTCCAAGCATTCCCTGAATACCGACTGGCGACGCACGGATGGGGTTGACCTAGGGACAAGTGGGGTTGCCTGCTCGAAACCTGGATAGGCCTACTCAGCGAACCTTAGTGTAGTCAGCCGGTGTGAGTTGGAAATGCGATCAGTTCCAGCGTTAACTCAGTACAACTTCAATTCAATTCAAATACACAGACTTCTTTTCCTAGTTTGACCTGAGATTTTTAAATTGAATATCCATAGTGACATTTGAAACGGACCGAGTCGCAATTTATACTTTCCTTGAGGTTCCCCAGTTTTCTCATTCTTGTGAGAATCATGAAGAAACAGTAGACTTTGCAAAGTATCGCGTTTTCTTGGTTCATGTGGTCAGCATGGAACATGGCTACCCATTACAGGGTAAACATAAACCATCATAATTACGAAGAATAACTCTTCTCGGGTTCTCAGCCAGGTGAGTTGGAGATTTGCTTCCAAGCTTTCAACGGCTAGCTCTGCCATCTTCTTCAGGGAATGAAGTGATGTGGGACCATGTCTAGCCGGTATATGTGCAATAGTAGGACTTCCCACTGCGGGCCAATCAGGAGCTAGTTCCTAGTCCCGACCGCCAGGCGCATTCTGGTTGGTGGAAGCGGTAGTCAATCAGGAGCTACTTGCTGGTCCCGACTGTCTGCCGTGTCATACATCATAATTACGTCCCTATAGAAGGATGGTACCATACATTTTTACTTTCTGTCGGGAATTGAAACTGAAACTGCTGAGTCTTTAATGAGAAATAGTAGCTACTACTTGAGTCACATTTGAAGGTATAATAATAGTCCTAATAATAATAATAATAATAATAATAATAATAATAATAATAATAATAATAATAATAATAATAATAATAATATTAATAATATTATTAATAATAATAGTAGTAATAATAATAATGATAATGATAGGCCTAATAATAAAACTAAAATAATAATAGGCCTAATAATAATAATGATAATAATAGGCCTATTAATAATAAAACTAAAATAATAATAATAATAATAATAATAATAATAATAATAATAATAATAATAATAATAATTCTAACAAGAAATTTCTAATAACAATCAAATTCGCCATGAATTAGGCCCACGGAAAATTAATTCTTAACAACAAAAAAATGTTCAAAAATTTAACAAAGCATTTTTGTCGAAAATATTACATTGGGTTTGAAGTGTTAAAAAAATCGACGGGTAGCATAGTTTTACTATGCCACGTATCTTTACGTAGAACTACGTGTGGGTGGTGTGGGAATGAAACAAGAAGAGTACAAGGAAAACAAGGAGAACACAAGGATAACGAGAAGACGTGAAAAATAAGGGGAAGACAAGAAAAACAATGGAAAGAAAAGAGAAAAAATGGAAAGACAAGGAATACAAAGCGAATACAAGGAGAACAAGAGGTACACAAGGAGAATACAGGTAAGACAGTTTAGTGTTTCCTCGGGGTTTTCCCGAGTTCTTAATGTAGGCATCGACACCATTCCGTCAAAATCTCTTCATTCCATTATTATTATAATTATTGGCATTTCCCCAATCACCGATCGGCGAAGTGCGGAGAACGCCAGGCCAGAGACGTGGGGGTTGCCTGTATGCATTCTGGATACACAGAGCTCCTTAGCACAGTCGACCGGTATGGATGAGAATGCGACTGGCTGGGGTTTTAGTACGCGTGTAAAGGACAAGAGAATGTTATATTTGCTTGAACCTCTCAGTCTAAATAACGATTTGCTTCAATTAAATTAAATTTAAACATTTTGGTTTCACTTCTAACACCCTTTTCCCCCCTTTGAAGTTTCGATTGGTACCCCTAAATAATAATACTTAATCTGAAAAAGTATTTAATTGTTTATACATCTCATTAATTAAGTATTACAATATACGGGTGACATTTAAAATTGCTAGAGTGTTGGGAGGGAGTGAAACCTAAAATGCAATTAACACTTGCTTTTTTAACTTTCCCTCACTATTTAAATTGACTTTTATTGTGTCTACAATGAATTTAATTCAAATAGTTACTTACTTACAAATGGCTTTTAAGGAACCCGCAGGTTCATTTCCGTCCTCACATAAGCCCGTCATCGGTCCCTATCCTATGCAAGATTAATCCACTCTCTATCATCATATCCCACCTCTCTCACATCCATTTTAATATTATCCTCTCATCTACGTCTCGGCCTCCCCATAAGTCTTTTTCTCTCCGGTCTCCCAACTAACACTCTATATGCATTTCTGGATTCGCCCATACGTGCTACGTGCACTGTCCATCTCAAACGTCTGGATTTAATTTTCCTAATTATGTCAAGTGAAGAATAAAATGCGTGCAGTTCTGCGTTGTGTAACTTTCTCCTTTCTCCTGTAACTTCATCCCTCTTAGCCCCATATATTTTCTTAAGAACCTTATTTCCAAACACCCTTAATCTCTGTTCCTCTCTCAAAGTGAAAGTCCAAGTTTCACAATCATACAGAACAACCGGTAATGTAACTGTTTTATAAATTCTAACGTTCAGATTTTTTGACAGCAGAATAGATGACAAAAGCTTCTCAACCGAATAATAACAGGCATTTCCCATATTTATTCTGCGTTTAATTTCCTCCCGAGTGTCATTTTATATTTGTTACAGTTGCTCCAATATATCTGAATTTTTCCACCTCTTCGAAGGATAAATCTCCAATTTTTATTTTTCCATTTCGTACAATATTCTGGCCACGAGACATAATCATATACTTTGTATTTTCGGGATTTACTTCCAAACCTATCGCTTTACTTGCTTCAAGTAAAATTCCCGTGTTTTCCCTAATCGTTTGTGGATTTCTGCTAACATATTCCAAATATTTATTTAGACTGGGAAATTTTGTAATGAAAGCCCTCTGTATTCAGACAGTAAAGCGCCAGACTCAATTGACTACATATGAAGATTATTATTATTATTATTATTATTATTATTATGAAATTATTACTGAATAATTAACCTATAAATTTATGTTCACAATGCTATGTTGATAACTTAGAAGAAAGACGTCTTGGTTCATTTAAATGTGTCATTCTGATAGTTACTTCTATACAAAAAAAAATTATAAAGAGTCACGAACGCTCCCCTAGCATACCAGGAACATAAAAAAGTGAATTTATTTTAATAGCTGCATTTCATCACCTACCGAACAAACTAAACGAAGACTTGCTACGGTTTAATGACTTCATTTCCAATGTTCTTGCTATAGGAAAGCAAGCTCCTCCCTATTATGTTGAAGACAACTGCATTAAATTGCAGTTCGTCGTTCGCGTGTGCAAAGCGGTCGTAATTGGTGACCATGACATTTTTTTTTTTCATTTTAGAAAAAAAAATTGGTACAGACACGAAGAAAAGTCGTGGTTGTTATATTCTCGTGCTCCCATTTATAAATGCACTGACATGCTGCGGTTATTTTAGAAGATTTCTACATACTGGTGAAAATGTAAGTCATTAATATTTTTCCTCAGCATTTCTTGTACTCTTGAGTGCACATTAAGGAATTATAATAGAAACATACTTCCAGAGTGAGAGTACAGTCTAGAGAGAAAGAGAATGTATTATAGAAATAGTCTAGTTGTCATAAGAACTATACAATTTGAATTATTTGGTAGCTACGCTATTTGAGTGAATACCAATTTCGTGCAACATTTAATCTGATGCTTATAGTCATAATTTTAAACCAGAAGTTAATATGCACAAAATGTATACAAGATTTGGCAGTACACAGAATAATGTATAGCTTCTGAAGAAAATAACCCAATATGAAGCAAAATTCTTTTAGAAAATCTAGTTTCAGAGCAGGTTTCTCATTTCATACATCTTAAAAGTGATATTATCTAAAATAATAATTTTTAAATAAAAAAGATGGCGGGACACCTTTTCTTAGGATCCCTATAATTGCGTGAAATTTTGAAGTAGTTTCAGGCTGTGTGATTTCAAATAATCGTACGTCATCACTTGATGACAATCATCTTACAAGCAAACGTTCTGATGGGGACAGATAAAAAAGTTAATTTTTTTTCTTCCACCATTTTAATAATGTCAAAAGAAGTGCTTATACAAATTTTGGCCACTCGACCGGAATTACGAGGCCGTCCAGAAAGTGATTTTCTCTGGGGCCGTTTATAGAAAAAAACACAATTGCATAGAAATATTTATTGAAACAGATACAGAAATTGTTGCGCTATCTGTCACCATATCCCCCACTGGAACTGAGACATTTGTCATGCAATAGGATCAATTTTTGTGTCGTAGAAGTCGGCCGCCTCAGATCGGAACCAGCGTTTGACTGAGTCTGCACCTCTCTTTGTCGATCCCATGATATGAGAAATGTCTCAGTTCCGATGGAAAATATGTTGAAAAATAGCTCAACAATTGCTGTGTCCGTTTCAATAAATTTTTCCAATGAAATTGTGTTTTTTTTCTGTTAGCGTCCCCTGGCGAACTTATTTTTTACAGCCCTCGTAATTGCGGTCGAGTGCCCAAAATTTGTATAAGCAGTTCTTTTGACATTATTAACATGGTGGAAGAAAAAAAACTTTTTTATCTGCCTCCATCAGAACGTTTGCTTCTTAGCATAATCATAAAACAAAATACTTGAACTTTTAATGAATATCGCAACCAGTGCAAAAAATGAATAGGCCTACACCATTCGCTGCTCAAGCCATTAGTATTATCTTGAATGTAATACATGGGTATACAACTTCATTTAGTTTTTGAATAATGAAATGTTGCGGGTTGCATTGCCCGCTGCCACTAAGGAGCAAGAAGAACGTAGACTAGAGTATTACAGAAATTGTAAAGACTATTTCGTTCCGTTTATATAACGTCATTTAATTTTCGGCCAATGAAGTGTAATGAAATTTTGGATTTCAACCAATCACAGTCACACATCCAGATAATTTTTGCAGCTCGATTTATCACAATCAATTTATCGCATGGCCATTCTTTTGTTTAATCAATGTCGTCAACTGTTTCCCCGTAAATAGATGAGCATGAATCCATTGTACTAAATAAAGTGCGAAACCGTACGTCCACATATACATCTTCATCTTCTAATTCCATATCCATTGTATCTAAAGAAAATGACACTCCTTCATAACAATTGTTCATTTAATTATTGTATTAATCAGGTTATTTGTAATTATATTATAAAATGTTTAAATTAAAATATGCCGGCACGTAGCCTACTCCTGTCGAATAGCACCAAGGGGGAAATACAACAAAGTAGAGGAGATGGTACACCTCTGTTTAACATCTTGATTTATTAGTTCTTTGGTGTCGCCTTTCCTGTCTCCACTATCTCTATTGCTTACTACTATTTTTGTTTCCTTATACATGGAGTTTATGACATATTTTAGGTAACTGGGGTAGGTCTACTCTTGTTTCTCATTATTTTCCACAGTTTGCTCTTTGTAACATGATTAAATGCTTCTTTATAATATAACATAAAAATATAATTACTTATGTGGGCAAGTTGAACTAATTTGTTGATAGAAAAAGGTCATAATTAGTTTTTTTTAGATACTTTACTTGTGTTTTACTATAAACCGAAGCATCTTTCAGTCACATCTGCTGCCCTCTGTATAATATAAGTAAATGAAACATGAGACTGATAAGTGATAAGAGACATTATCTATATTAGTACGAACTCAAGTAAAATTGTACAGTGTTCTTCCGTTGTTCATAAAGAGAATTACCATCCTGTGGAAATCGAATATAACACTATAACACCATGTTTCAATAAACATTTGATTTTCGACAGCTATAAGTTCGTATAGAACTTTTAATAAATTTAATTAGGCCTACCATGTACACAGGCATTTTCTGGTTGTATTATATTGTATTTTTTAAAATTCCATCGTATTCATACATTGCTTCACAGCTAGAATATGGAATAAATAAAAAAACTTAATACTACTATAAAGTCTAGGGCCGTATTCTTAGATATTCTTAGCGCGGAATTCCGGTGGATGATCAGCGAACTAATGTTTTTCGTATTCATAAACCAGTGTTAGATATATGATATGATATGATATGATATGATATGATATGATATGATATGATATGATATGATATGATATGATATGATATGATATGATATGATATGATATGATATGATATGATATGATATGATATGGTATGGTATGGTATGGTATGGTATGGTATGGTATGATATGATATGATATGATATGTTATGATATGATATGATATGATATGATATGATATGATATGATATGATATGATATGATATGATATATGATACGAATCCTGTACGAGTAACCAGTCGATAGCCGGGGCTACTTTAGCACGCTCGTAGCGCGGGCTAGTGAAATGTCTATGAATAGCACTCTATATTTATAGTCACAGTCTAGTTCAAATATATAAAGAAGAGGTTAACAATGTAGTCTACTAGTAAACACAAAGTTTTATTGTCAATTTCATGAAGCGTTGTTAAATGTCATGAATTCACCTACAAAATAGAAGGCGTGAGAAATTAGGTACTTCTTTAATTTGGCCCTAAATAATGTTATGTTTTGAGTTTCATATTTTATATCGATAGGGAGGCTATTAAACATTTTTACTGCCATATAACGTACTCCTTTTTGATAGCACGATAGACTTGCCGATGGAATATGAAAGTCGTTTTTCGACGCGTATTTATGCTAAGAACTGTAGAATTAGTTACAAAGTGTTCACGATTACATACAAGGAAGATTATTAATAAAAAAATATACTGACAAACCATGGGCTTTATTTGTAGTTTTTTTTAAATAGTCTTACAGATTTCCTAGATTTGGCACCTATTATTATTCTAATTACTCTTTTTGGAGTTATTGGCTGTAATTAATATACTTGTGTCATCTGCAAATAATATGGGATGACCTACATCTTTTATTAGGGGGTTTTACGGAAGTAAGGAAGCCGTTGTAATACTATTGGTACTCTATATAGGCGAAAGGTTATGAGACTAACATCTTGATACCACGTTAAACAACAAATTTAAAAGAAATATATACTCTATATTACAAACTGTCTACCATCTGATAGCAAATGGCTTACAACTTATGTAGGATCTAGAACGCTATATTTTACGACTATCAAAATGTCATCTCAGCAATCTTGTAAAGATTCAGTGCAACCATAAAATTCACTCATAAACCTGGAATATCGTGATTCATTCTACGATCACGTTCTCAGAAAAGATTTAAGTCAGCCGAACTGAGACAATAATTTTCTGCTTTGAATGTACAGATATTTCGGTATCTGTCCTAAATGGCGGTTGTCTCACCACTGTGGTCTACGTGCGTAAAATAACATGAGATGATGAGGATGTGGAACCGTAATCGAAATAAGAAAAGAAGGAAAAGTCATAGAAGCGTGTAATAACGGGCGGTTGGCTTCACACTGTAAAATGAATTGAAGTAGAAAATATTACTTTTTGTTTTCAGCAACACACTCAAATGAGGATAAGAAAAAACCGGCGAAATTAAGAGCGAATCCAAGCGACTAGATTTCTGTCACTGCTGCTCTACCTTCTGGAGTGTTTGCAACAACTAACCAAACCTTCGAGTAGATTCTTTTGTTAAGCAAGAAGGGTAATTATCAACACAGTTGATCAAACAGTGAGGTGGGGACAACTCAAGCGTACTTATACATCTACAGCATTACCAAAACTCAACAGAATCCACCGCGAATCGCCTAGAGAACAAATGCGTGTGCTCTGAAGAGATTAGGACACTTAAGTGCTGCTCGAGACAATTATTTCTTCATTAGCATTTTATTATTTCTTGTTGTATTTTGAAGTTCTACTCGTTTGACAATATGAATCGTATTTGAGGTCGTAGCCTATTTTTGAAAGAAGTCACTATGTGCTTAGACATTTGCTCTACTTACAAACGATTACAATACACGCGCAAACAAATTATAATTGTTTGTTTATTTACTTTAATTCTATGTACATTTCGGACACAGGCTACAAGAATTAGTAACTACAGACAATATGGAAGTGACCATTGGTTCAAAACAGAAAACAGGAATCCAGATTGGAAAGTGCAATACAACACAACATTGCGTGCACCCATTACGTCCACTCCAAGACATCAAGAAGCTATTAGTGCGGTTCAAGAACACAAGGACGAAGGGGGAGGCGAGAATTTCTCTAAAGGTCGTGATAGAAGTACTTCGCTTTTGTGGGAAATAGTTGTGGACAAATCGGGAGGTCGCAGGAATGTTAGTGGCATACGACGGAGTAGCGTTTCGGCGGATATAGGAGGTGGTGTGAATAAAAACGGTCCAGGTCATGTTGGTTTAGAAATTAAGGTTGAAGACGAGCATGAAAATACTTCGAAACACAACGACTCGGAGACTGCGAGATTTACGTCGGAGTATGACGAATTCGAAGAAGATTTCTCTGACATAGATGCCGCATTATCAGAAGCACTGGATGTAAAAGGTAAGCTAATATTTGTATAATCGTAATTATTTCTAATAACTGAAACATTTCAGATTTTAGTTGATTAAGATAAAAGTGAAAATTTAGAATATTATATCTTAATAATTTTATTAGAGTAATGACATAGTGCTAAAGTAGGTAGTCCTATTAGTGAACAAATTATTGCTGTCTGTTGAAATGTTTATGATTATTAACATGAGTTGAAAGATAAATGTACTTATAAAGTTGGTTGAAATAGATGATTATGATGATGATGATGATGATGATGATGATGATGATGATGATGATGTTCCGATATTGACAAGGCCAAAAATAATAACACCATATTTAATTTTTAAAACGAAATATAAATAATAGACTTAGGCTATATGTACCACCTGGTTATCGTGATATATGAATTAGTCATTTCAATGTTCTTCAAATCTTAAAATGTATCCCAAGAATTTAACATACAATGATACAAAAGTGTCATAAATATCAAATAAAACCGAAATTGAATTGTGTAAGTATCTAATCGATAATTTAATTATTTATTTATTTGTTCATAAAAAGTTAAAAACCATGGGACTTGTCAAAGAAAGAAAGGAAGGAAGAGCAATAATTAGACAACAAAACAATAATTAAAATAGATAAAATTACAATAAATTAGCAATAATGTAAACTTACACGTATTCCATTTAAACTGTAGGAACAGAGGCTTGTTAAAATTCTTTTAACATGTCTTTTAAAATACCTTAAATCATTCATATTTTTCATTTAATCAGGCAAACCATTATATATTTTAAAGCCATAGACTACATTACGCTTCGTTGAAACTTGTTAAATGATGTGCTGGAATATTAAAATAATCCTCGGAACGAGTGTTGTAATAATGAAAATCACTATTTCGATCAAAATGGTTCTTACTAGAATGTATTAATTTCATAAGCTTAAAAATATATCTTAAAATATTCCCTACATGATGTACGATTATCAACACCTACGATGCATCTCACAACATGCTTCTGAGCAATAAAAATATCACTCATCTTCTGACTTGACCCCTGAAGCATATTCAATATGATAATCTCGATTATACTTCGACATAACAGAAGGACTGAATGGTTGTATGACAAAGTCAGGATCTCAAATTTCTAATTTAGTAACAGATAACATTCATTTTCTGAATTAGGTGTGAACAATGTAATTTCTAATTCAAAAGTTCGTCAAATATTAGGCCAAGCTATTTAGTTGAATGTGACTGACACATTTGATGTTAGTTAATACTAATGTTTAAAATATTTTCACTTTTGTTTGGAATATTACGAAAATGAATAAATTTAATTATTTTTAAAAATTAGAAGTTATGACTTATAAACGGAAATCTAATTTAAATTAATATCATGCAAGGCTAAACAATACGGGAAATTATGATCAACTACAGATAAAATAAAATTAATTCATACTTACTTACAGATGTTTATTTAAATGTAAAGTATACACATAATTATTATCAATTACTAAATTTAATACTAAAGCATTAATTTGTAGGTAGTTGTCCTATGCTAAAGAAGACTGATATTCTTTCTACTCCGAAAGTGATTAAATTTCTGTTAAAATTGTAATTTATGTCGTGCGTAACAATAGATAAATGTTGAAATGACAAAAAAGAAAGCAATATCGACGATAAGTTTACAGTAATATTATTTTCTAACAAATGTAATAGACTATTTTTGTATAAATTCTGTCTGTTCTAAAGAATATACCTGATGTAAAAGTACGCAAAAAACGCTGAATAAATATGAAGGAGCTTTTAGAACCGTATTAAAAAATTGAAACAAAAAACGGGTATTTTCGCTAATATTCTGAAGAATGAAAATAAAAGATTTAACTGTCTAATGTGTTGAAAGGGTGACGATCTTCCAAATATTTTACTAAAAAATAACTTAACCTAAAATGAATTGATGGACTGGTCATTAGTGTACAAAAAAGAGCTAATATTAGTCCAGGAGAATGAATCTTTATATTCCTTAGGCTACATGTCTAATTCATTCCTCGTGTCTTAATACAAAATATAGGCATATTGCGAATATATCGTCGTGTGAATGTAAGAACTAGGTAACTTGATTTTTCATATTTTGTGACATTGTCTATTTACTTATTTATTGCACTAAGGAATATGTCTCGTTTTCATTCACCTATTTGTTATATTGGAAAATAGATGTCGCTGGTATCGTTCGATCAGATACCAAGTTCTTGCATTACATTTTGTGCGATTTTTGCTATGCGTTAAAAGAGGTAACTAAAAAACGCAAATTTCGAGTTACCTAGTTCTTGCATTCACACGACGATATGAAGTAATATATTTTAGGATATCTCACCGAGTCCACACTCTGGAGTAACGGTTAGCGCGTCTGGCCGCGAAACCAGGTGGCCCGGGTTCGATTCCCGGTCGGGGCAAGTTACCTGGTTGAGGTTTTCCCGGGGTTTTCTCTCGACCCAATATGAGCAAATGCTGGGTAACTTTCGGTGCTGGACCCCGGACTCATTTCACCGGCATTATCTCATTCAGACGCTAAATAACCTAATATGTTGACAAAGCGTCGTAAAATAACCTATTAAAATAAAAAATATCTCATCGAAAACATACTATATTTGGTTTGTATTAATGTTTCATGAGGCAGCATAGGTTCTGCCGGTGAGGTTTCTATGAATAGTTTTTAATCATAAAGCTCATAAAATTGGTAAAAGCACTTTGAATCGTTTCCCGATTCGCATCTTCCACAGTATTTGTGGGAAAGCTTTGATTTATATGGACAGACGAATGTTGCACGATACACGAACTGCTCTTCAATACCCCGAGCGTGTCTAACAAGAGTGACTGAATAAATCGTGACCTGTTGCAGATGACGACACGGAAGAAAGGAAGAGGAAGAAGAAGAAGTTCTTCAAGAAGATGTTGCTGCCGCTTCTTCTGGCCTACAAGCTCAAGTTCATGGCCCTGATCCCCCTGCTCATAGCGGCCCTGGTTCTTCTCGCGGGCAGCACGGGAATGGCCGGCTTCTTCTTCGCCCTTTTCGCGGCCGCTGTCACCCACAACAAGGAAGAATAGAGTCCACAGAATGCAAGGAAAACCGCAGAGGTCCAGGCTCTACTGTTGACTGTAAATTACTATAGGCTTTTCGCAGCTTTTTGCTCGAAGCATATTGACAGACGAATATTTATAGATAATTTTAAAATGCCGTCCCGTAATCACATTATCGCTACAATACGAATACCTCGGTTATACCGCGACGTTATTATCGCGTTATAATCGATGCCTATATACTTTCTCCAGTTTATCCATTCTTACTCCGAATATAAAAACACACGAGTGAAATCCTAACATGAGTATAATATTTACCATTCTATTTCGTGATTTGGTGCATTCATTTCAACCTTATTTTTCAGTATATTACGTTTGCGCTAACCATTTGTTTATAAGGGCTGTCATAAGCTCCAATGACGACATAACTAAAGCGCCAACATAAACATAAACATAAATGAAATCACCCCTAAAATCTGTCAACACCACTGCAAACAAAATTTTATTGTGCTGTGCATAGGCCTAATGCGAGATAGTTACAATTTACTTACTTACTGGCTTTTAAGGAACCCGGAGGTTCATTGCAGCTCTCACATAAGCCCGCCATTGGTCACTATCCTGAGCAAGATTAATCCATTCTCTATCATCATATCCCACCTCCCTCAAATCCATTTTAATATTATCTTCCCATCTACGTCTCGGCCTCCCTAAAGGTCTTTTTCCCTCCGGCCTCCCAACTAACACTCTATATGCATTTCTGGATTCGCCCATACGTGCTACATGCCCTGCCCATCTCAAACGTCTGGATTTAATGTTCCTAATCATGTCAGGTGAAGAATACAATGCGTGCAGTTCTGCGTTGTGTAACTTCCTCCATTCTCCTGTAACTTCATCCCTCTTAGCCCCAAATATTTTCCTAAGAACCTTATTCTCAAACACCCTTAACCTATGTTCCTCTCTCAAAGTGAGAGTCCAAGTTTCACAACAATTAAGAACAACCGGTAATAAAACTGTTTTATAAATTCTAACTTTCAGATTTTTTGACAGCAGACTGGATGATAAAAGCTTCTCAACCGAATAATAACAGACATTTCCCATATTTATTCTGTGTTTAATTTCCTCCCGAGTATCATTTATATTTGTTACTGTTGCTCCAAGATATTTGAACTTCTCAACTTCTTCAAAAGATAAATTTCCAATTTTTATATTTCCATTTCGTACAATATTCTCGTCACGAGACATAATCATATACTTTGTCTTATAGTTACAATTACCGAAAAATATGTAGGCCTATAATGGACTGTGGTTAAATAGTATACAGATGTACTTAAATGTATAAAGCTTGTTCAAGTAAAATTTTAGTTAACGATAAAATCATAGCTATATTTTAAGCGAGTCTGGAAACCATGCACATCTACCTACTTACTTACCTACCTACCTATTATTCTCCTTTTAGGGTAGGGCACGGACTGGGACTGTCCTCGCACGCAGGCCGCTCGAGTAGGCCCATTGTACTACCTAGGATGGAATGGTGTGTATGCTCTAAGGCTCCCCGCATTACAGATTCCGCTGCGCGCCACCTCCGAACTTCCCTGTAGCCTAAATAATCCCTTTACCTTTCCGCGTATGCCTCACCGCGATCCTTAACCGCCGTGCCACGCGTTACTATGATCCCAGTTGAGACCCCATGGTGCCTAGCGCTACCACCAACGACGAATGACCACTTATCCACGGGGTCCAAGTTGTACGGCGGCCCGTACCCGATTTTACATAGGAGATGATGCTGCTGCTGCTGCTGCTGCTGCTGCTGATGATGATGATGATGATGATGATGATGATGATAATGATGATGATGATGATGATGAATGAGAAGTGTAATTATGGTGCCGAAATGAATTCGAGGTCCAACGCCGAAGGTTACCCAGCAATTCTGCTTCAATTAGTTGAAGGAAAACCTTGGTAAAAAAAACCCAACAAGGTAAGTTCTCCCGACCAGGATCTGAACCAGAGTCCGATCGTTTCACGGTCAGACGTGTTGTTACTCCACAGCGGTGGGCACGAAGGATTGAGCGTTCAGGTACTGGACAGCCATGTCTTACGAAATAGTTTTAAGCGTAAAGCAGAGGATCAATTAAGCGAGAAACTTAGCAAGATAATACGAGAGAAGTTAAGTGCTATAGAAAAAACTCCGGTGAATTCGATAGCCATTTAAAAGTTCGAATGACTGACTATATACAGAAAAAGAAGGAAATCACTTTCTGTTGCTCCCAGAAATTAGAAGTTATTACTATTGAAAAACATATAGCCTGAGTTCTGACTAATAAAAGCGAGCAATTTCTGTATGTTAATATTGATAGTGAAGTCATTATGTTAACAACTCTAACTAATTTACAATTTTCATCCAATGAGCAAATCGATATTTTAGTAGATGATACATCTATAGTAATATCCAGTCTGTGTGAGTACAATCGTTTTCATTTCAGATCACATTTATCATACTCGTCAATGTATAAATAGAATTAGCTTATTTCCGCAATTGTGTTGTCAAATTTACAGTTCTATATATTTTCCAAGTGTTTCACTGTGATATTTTAAGTATGCTGATGTTAGCGCTTTTTAATACGGTAATTGGCGCTTTTGCAATATGGTTTTTGGCGCTTATGCAATTTTTCATCCTGCAAATTGGCACTTTATTCCTATTTTCAGATCAAAAGAATAAATTTGGGATTGTTAGTCTAACAGCAATGTCAAACACTAACCATCATTGTATACACGCACTCACGGTATAAAAAATGAAGGGTTCAGAGCCAGAGTGGGCCAAGTGCCATATATTAAACACGGAGAAAACAAAGGTTAAAATTAAGTGATTACCATATTTCAATGAAACATATAGCAAGTAATATAACGTATGCACATTAAAACTAAATAATATGTCAATCTTTATTAAACTATGGTATTCACATAAATTTAACCCTTGCTTTCTCAGTTTTTAATAAATGGCGCTTGGCCCACTAGCTCTGAACCCTTAAAATATTATATGCTCTATCTGCGATGCACTGGAACGTAGATTACGTTACCTAGTTTCGGGAATGGTACTAAAGTTGTGTTGGTTTGAATGTTTTATTTTTGTTTCGGTTTACAAATGGATAATATAGGTCTATAATAGGAGAAGTTATTAATGGTGGGCATGTGATAGGCTGTATTTTCTTTTTTTTATGAGGCGACATTTTGAAATGAATTCCATCTCACAAAAACCTTTTCACTAGGCCTATGGTTCACTGTAAGTGTATTTTACGTGTCTATTGTCACTTTAATATTGCAGAACTATTGATTACAAACCAAATCAGTGGTCGCACTGGTCTATAGCTGCTCTCGATGCCGAGATACTACTGAGAGACCACACGGCTAATTTTATATATAAATTCGGCGCCAGCATGATCGTACTGAGAGGAGGTGGTGTCATCGGGTGTGGTCATAAAATTTACATTGCTTCATTGCCTAACTACTAATAACACTAGCATTAGGTTGCTGCTGATTTTGTTATTAGAGTAAGTATTTGAAATTCTGCCATTTTTGTTTCACAGTGGATCCCGGTACTGGTGTCCATAACCTACTCGATGGGTGGAAAAATGTATTCTATGTAAAAAAAAACAACGTTATGTTCATAGAGATGACGACTATCAACAGAAATATTTGTCATCATTCTTTCTTGTCATTATAATTGTATTTATATCCCAACACTATATAAATGTATTATATTTCTATTTCCATTCTGTAGCCTCAATTATCTCAATGACATTTAACTCGTTTACAATAATTATAATGTATGGAACTTATAAATTTAATTTAAGCTGTATTGTTGTTTTATGACAATTACCAAAGTTTCACTATCATAATATAGCAAGCTAAATCGAACGACATAGTTTTATTTTAAAATTATGATTAGTTGAGTTTTCAAGTGGAGGAATTATCAGTATCTCGCATAGTCCTGAGTCTTATTCAAAAGATTAATTTCAAACATATACTAGTAGAGTCAGAAAGTACCGGAACTTCGGGTGGCAACACAGTGCTCTATAGGCAACTTCTCTGCCTTGTCCGTGTGGTACATGACCTACTTTCTAGGCATATAGACTGAGTGCGAACATGTGCATTTACCTTCGTTTCACATGGCATATAACTTAACCATATACACAACACCGCTCCCTGGGCAGTGACACACTTCTGCCAGCGTCCATACCACTTCTCGAAACATTCCTGCAGCTCATCTTTGGTCACTTCCCGCAGAGCGGTTTTCGCATGAATTTTCACCTCTTCGGCTGACGCAAACCGTCGTCCCTTGAGTAGGGATTTGACCTTTGTAAATACGTATAAATCTGCTGGAGCAAGATCTGGAGAATATGGTGGCTGTGGAAGGACAGGTATTTTGTGTTGTACGAGGAATTCACTCACCAAGAGCGACCGATGTGCTGGGGCATTGTCATGATGAAGAACCTAATTCTGTCCTTGTCACAAGTTGGCTTTTCTTCGTCGAACTGCATCACGAAGACGCCTAAGAATTGTAACATACACCTCCTTACTGACAGTTCGACCCTCAGGAATAAACTCGAAATGTACGAGGCCCTGGATATCGAAGAACACTTCAAGCATTGCTTTGCCCTTTGATCAGTCGGCACGGAATCTCTTTTGCCTTGGTGAGCCGGGAGATTTCCACGTTGAAGACTGCCGCTTTGACTGCGGGTCGTAAAGGAAAAACCATGTCTCGTCATCTGTGATCACTCTGTGCAAGAGAGTTGGATCCTGGTCCACCCTGTCAGTCAGGTCTCCACTAACGAGTTGCCGCTCTTCCCGCTGCTCATCTGTTAGGCTTCATGGAACAACGTGCTCACACAGACGTTGCATTTTCAAATCATTGTGGAGAATGGACTACATAGAACCATGCGAAATGCCTAACAAAGTAGACACATCATCTATTGACTGTCTGCGGTCTGTAATGAGTCTATACGCCTGGGGAGTAGGTCACATACCACACGAACAAGGCAGAGAAGTTGCCTATAGAGCATGGCGTTGCCACCCGAAGTTCCGGTACTTTCTGACTCTACTAGTAGTTTGGTTATCATAGTCGGTATCATTGAGGTTTTAATGCTATTTCTGAAGATATTTCTTCCTCAAGTCCAAAAAATTTTATAACTGATCACTTTATACTTCAATAATATTTATGCTAAACTTCTTCCGTCATCACAATTATGACCAATAACATACCGTAATCATCATCGTCGCCATTCGTCGTCGTAATAGAAACAGGGCCTTAGATCCATTCCTTATTCATGTTATTATTACAGTTGGTCTCTCCATCTCTCCACAAAACGGCCAACATGCCATTGACGATTCTGTACTTGTAGTTAAGTTAATTTTAACAAAAAAAAAAAGCCGCCCTAAATAAGAGTTCGAATAGATCGGCCTACTAATCAATTCATAAAGAACAATCATTAAAATCAATTGTGTGACAATTTGTAAGGAAAAAGAAAACATTAAGATAAATGATACAAAAACATAGGAAATCATTTACAATAAAAGTTCGTTGGGTACAAATGATTACTAATTATAGCTAAGGATGATTTTAACACATGAGATCCTATGGCTTCAATCGTTGCATCAGAAATTTTAAATTGTTTAAGTTGATTTAAAGTTTCTCGTGGGATCGTGCCACGGGCACCGAACATGAGCCCAAAAACTGTCCAATGTGTGATGTGGTATTGTGCTCCAAGATGCTGACAACAAGGCTCATAGATGACTTGTTTTTCACGACACACCTCTTGTGGCTGTTGCTCATGCATCTCGAAACGGATTGTGGGATCAAGAATGACACCCTTATCCTTCTGCCGATCAATTATGATGATATCAGCACGTCTAGTAGAGCCATCAGAAGAGACGCAACCAACCTCCTCATAAACCTCACAGGAAGCATCTTGAATTCTATTTTGCTCTTACTCTCACTATCTTGACGTTCCATTCTTTTCTGTATTTGTTGATTACGTATCCTATGAAGGGATATTCAGTTTCTTACTTACATTGATGCTCCCTTCATGATCTCCCAATTATAGCGTAGTGGACGTTTGTTACGAAGGAGGTCGGTCCTATTGGAAAAATCTCTAAGCATGTTCAATCACATAACATTTCGAGACAACTTATTGCAATGAGCTGCTAATTTCTGAAGTAAACATCAGTTGTCTTATATGTGTAAAGAACTTTGTACGCTATTTCTATGTCTACCACAAAATAACTTCAATCCTCTTCAGTTTCACTTCCAGTAAAAATAACTGTAGGCCTAATAAGAAAGTAACAAATAAAGTAATCCTACTATAAATAAACGATCAAGAAAACTCTAACTGATGCTAATGTTTCAGAGTTCTATAACTAAAAAAGTAGTTTTATTTTTGGGATAAGATGACTTGTGCAAAATAACTTTAATTAAAACCGCCTTCTTACAGTACGTGACAGTTGCTATAGCAGCTGTCAATTTTATTAATAAATATGTATAATTCTGCGGTTTTGTGGTCGAAGTCCACGCTTCATTATTAGCCTATGTACCTTATTAAACAGGCGCAACCAGAGTTTTAACTCCAAAATATTTTCGTTGTAAATGTGTCCGAAGCTTTATTTCCACTGTGCCAATCAAACAGAGAAGATTCTTAAGTTAAAATTCAATACGCCTATAGACCAATTGAAATGAAAGAAGAATAGAGCACTTTTTGAACAATAATAAAAATAACATGAGTCGTTTTAAATACCTATGTTACACATTGGTTATTAATTTATTTAATTTATCTGTTATTCCTTGACATTTAGATCTTACTAATCTGTTATAATGGCAACATTTAATTTCCATTTATTTATTAACATTATTAGAGATTTATAAAGATTAATCGGATTCATTTCCATGTCATTCGTTTTATTGTAAGTGTAGATCAATGTTTCTACACTGTGAAAACTTATTGTTATTGTCATTGACTTACATAAAATTGTAAATAATATTTTTCCTAGTACAATAAAAATCTTTGTCTAAAAGAATTTTAACGTGACTACAGTTTTATTATTTATTTCTTCTTATTTAATAAATATCTAGTATCTACATGTCTACGAAAGAAAGAGCAACCACTTTTCCCATATATCAAATAGTAAAGAAGAAATACTACTTAGGTAATTGGTCACTTGTATTTTTATCTTATGTCTGTTTTTCAGGTGAGATCAAACGTCAAATTTTGGAATATTTAAAATAATAAAGAGTTTGTTAATTAAAACATGGGGATCATTTTGAGATAAAATTCTATAATTACGTATGCTAACTCCACCATCAAGAAAGAATAGTGGTTCACATGTCCAGAAAACTCTGTCCAGTCAATGATTATTAAGTAGAATCTTTGATATCGCAAACAAAGCAAAATCATAACTTTTCTACTGGTTACTTTCTTTGAGTGCGAGCACTGGTTTTAGTTCCCATGGATAGAGATTAAAGTGTCTATTTAGAATTCTCAAAACTGTGTTATAACTGATTTGAAGATGTCTGGACATTTGACTAACACTCCTAATTGCATAATAATTGTCTGCTTATTTCATTACTTGTTTGAAGCATCTTTGCAGCAGACATCATTGATTGTCTTCAGTCTTCCAGACTTTTCCTTACCAGTAACAGAACAGGTTTCCCCAAACTTCTTGATTAAACCCCGGAAATTATGAATGGAACATGGACCTTCTCTTAAACTGTTAAGTGTTGTCAATTTTCTGAGATCTTGAGAAAGATTTTAGGTCTATTGCTTTCATTATAGCATTAGGTCAGCTTTATTCTAACGCTTAATGGTAGAATTACAGCTTGAAATATAAAAATTCTCGT